>NW_020692707.1:0-5360 GCF_002925995.2 Terrapene triunguis
GGGGGACCCCTACCCCAGAGCTCGCTGCTGCCAGCAGGGAGAGGGCTGGGGGGAGTCCTCTCTGGCTCCAGTCCCAGGGCAGCCTGCCTGCCCCAAACTCATCCCCAGCCTTGCCCTACCCCACAGCCCACAGCCCCAGCTAGAGCCCTCACCCCCTGCACCCTAACTTTCTGCCCCAGCCCTGAGCCCTTCCAACACCCCCAACCCCTCATCTCCAGCCCCAGACAGAGCCCTCATCCCCCCACACCCTAACCCTCCACCCTAGCCCTGAGACTCTCCAACACCCCAAACCCCCCAGCCCCAGATAGAGCCCTCACCCCCACACCCCTACTCTCACCCTGAGCCCCTCTCACACCCCAAACCCCTCATCTCCAGCCCCAGACAGAGCCCTCATCCCCCCACACCCTAACTTAGAAAAGTTAGATGCCTGCAAGTCACCAGGGCCTGATGAAATGCATCCTAGAATACTCAAGGAGCTAATAGAGGAGGTATCTGAGCCTCTAGCTATTATCTTTGGAAAATCATGGGAGACGGGAGAGATTCCAGAAGACTGGAAAAGGGCAAATATAGTGCCCATCTATAAAAAGGGAAATAAAAACAACCCAGGAAACTACAGACCAGTTAGTTTAACTTCTGTGCCAGGGAAGATAATGGAGCAAGTAATTAAGGAAATCATCTGCAAACGCTTGGAAGGTGGTAAGGTGATAGGGAACAGCCAGCATGGATTTGTAAAGAACAAATCATGTCAAACCAATCTGATAGCTTTCTTCGATAGGATAACGAGTCTTGTGGATAAGGGAGAAGCTGTGGATGTGGTATACCTAGACTTTAGTAAGGCATTTGATACGGTCTCGCACAATATTCTTATCGACAAACTAGGCAAATACAATTTAGATGGGGCTACTATAAGGTGGGTGCATAACTGGCTGGATAACCGTACTCAGAGAGTTGTTATTAATGGTTCCCAATCCTGCTGGAAAGGCATAACGAGTGGGGTTCCGCAGGGGTCTGTTTTGGGACCGGCTCTGTTCAATATCTTCATTAACGACTTAGATATTGGCATAGAAAGTACGCTTATTAAGTTTGCAGATGATACCAAACTGGGAGGGATTGCAACTGCTTTGGAGGACAGGGTCATAATTCAAAATGATCTGGACAAATTGGAGAAATGGTCTGAGATAAACAGGATGAAGTTTAACAAAGACAAATGCAAAGTGCTCCACTTAGGAAGAAAAAATCAGTTTCACACATACAGAATGGGAAGAGACTGTCTAGGAAGGAGTACGGCAGAAAGGGATCTAGGGGTTATAGTGGACCACAAGCTAAATATGAGTCAACAGTGTGATGCTGTTGCAAAAAAAGCAAACACGATTCTGGGATGTATTAACAGGTGTGTTGTTAGCAAGACACGAGAAGTCATTCTTCTGCTCTACTCTGCTCTGGTTAGGCCTCAGCTGGAGTATTGTGTCCAGTTCTGGGCACCGCATTTCAAGAAAGATGTGGAGAAATTGGAAAGGGTCCAGAGAAGAGCAACAAGAATGATTAAAGGTCTGGAGAACATGACCTATGAAGGAAGGCTGAAAGAATTGGGTTTGTTTAGTTTGGAAAAGAGAAGACTGAGAGGGGACATGATAGCAGTTTTCAGGTATCTAAAAGGGTGTCATAAGGAGGAGGGAGAAAACTTGTTCACCTTAGCCTCTGAGGATAGAACAAGAAGCAATGGGCTTAAACTGCAGCAAGAGAGGTCTAGGTTGGACATTAGGAAAAAGTTTCTAACTGTCAGGGTGGTTAAACACTGGAATAAATTGCCTAGGGAGGTTGTGGAATCTCCATCTCTGGAGATATTTAAGAGTAGGTTAGATAAATGTCTATCAGGGATGGTCTAGACAGTATTTGGTCCTGCCATGCGGGCAGGGGACTGGACTCGATGACCTCTCGAGGTCCCTTCCAGTCCTAGAATCTATGAATCTATGAATTAACACTCCCTGTTCCTCTAAAGATTGTATTGCCTGGCGTATGCTGGGAACTGCTTCCACGGGGAAGCGATACTGTTTTTGTGGCCGTGGGTTAGGTCCAGGCACACTAGCCTCACCTTGGATCTGACCACACTGAAGCTTATGTTTGGCAAAAGCACGGGGGTATTTTTGTACCAGTGCCAACACGTCAGGTTCCAAGGGTGGGAAGGAACACCCCTCTAGGGCCTTCATAGCCGCCACCCGGTGGGAGGCTGGCACTACCATTCCCCCTTGATCTTTATAACCTGCCTTCTGCAACAATAGGTTGGGCAGATCGATGACCACCTGCAATTTGCGCAACAGGTTGCTGCCTAAAATCCCACCACCACCCAGCGGACATTTCCCAAGAGAACCTGTAGTTTGGAAAGGCCCTACAGAGCATTTTAATGGCTCTGTGAAGGATATAGTCATTTTATCTCCCCCCGCATAGCCCTCAACGGTTTGTGTGAAGGCTACCCGGAGAGAAGCCACATAGGGGTTCTGCTCCTGGCACAATAGTGGCACTGCCGCCCCAGTGTCCACCAACATAGTTTGTGTAAAAATAATCCCAGGCTTCCCGCAGATGTTTATGGCGGCAATTGGTCGGCCCCAGCCATCGAGTGTTAGTGGGGTGGAGGCTGGGCCACCGTGGGAGCCGGGAGCTTGTCACAGCAGTGGCGGATGCGGATCTCCACCCAGTGCCCGCTGTTGGTGGGCCACTAGCCTGCGGTTTAGCTCAGGGGGTGGGGAGTCCATCAATATCGCTGTTTCCCTTGTGAGGTTGCCCAGGGACTTCCCCATCGCCCTCGCCTGTTCTGGAGAGAAGGTCTTACTCTCCTGTCTGGTCTCAGAGCTCTGGCCAAACTGTCCCTGCCTGGATATCACAGTAGTGGTGACAGGAGCAAGTGGCACAGGCTCCTTAGTTGGGTACAGCACATCAGGTGCAGGTTCAGATACTGCAGCAGGGGCTGTCGGAATTATCCCAACATCAGAGCTTCTATATTTGTTGTGAAGCCTTGTTCCTACTAATCCTTCTTCTTCCCTCTCACTTTCCGAGGAGCTGGATTCCTCGGGAAGTGGGTCCAGCTGCATAGCCCTTAAGGTTCCCCTAGTCCGGGCTAACTTCGCTTTAAGCTTTTCTTCTTTCTTTTGGCAACTAGCGTGATTAGATGCCTCACTCAGGCCCGTCTGCATGGTTTTAATTAAGCGGTGTAACGCGGCCTGAGTCTCCTCCAGCTGCATTGAGAGGGTTGCCACTTCCTGCCCTTTCTTAGCCAACAGGTCCGCTTGGTCTTGTAGCTGGACCATTAGCCTTCCTCCTGCTGACACTTGTTCCTGGAGCGTCTCGTTCTTAAGAGACAACTTACCCAGTTCTGCCTCTCTTGCCTTAACCTGTGAATGGGCCTCTGCTGTTCGCCGTTCCTCCTCCCACACGGGTTTGTTTAATTCCTCCGCGACGGAGAGGAGGCCGAACAGCAGTGCTCGTTTACGTTCCCTGCGGGATGGCATAGGTGGACCTTGTGTGAAACCTGCCTATAGGGTTTGGAAGGAGCTCCAGGCCTCCCTGCCTTGAAACACCCCATCCTTCCAGCGATTGCTACCCTTTGTTACAGCTTGGATAGCCACCTTTATTGGTGACTCCAACTCACTATTGGGAGACCTACCCGCTCCCAGACAACTTGTCCACGCACACATCTTAATGTTTACTATGTGATCAAATTCTACTGTATTATAGTATTACAGCCCAGGGATACACTTCCCTCCCCACCAGGAATAAGTCACCGGAGAAAGCTGTTTTCTGCCTTCTACCCTGTGGGGATATCTGAGGGAAGCCAGGAGTGCCTGTCCCCTCAAACAGTGCCTCTCTACCTTAGTGGCACTTAGGCGCCCCCCCTTGTTGCGGCTCTCACACTGGACCACTTCACCCGGTCCTACAGGATGCGCCTTCCCAACCAGCTAGTGGTCCCTTCTAAGACCGGCTGTCCACAGAGCATGGAGCCCTGGGTAGCTAATCCAGCGCTCTCTGCCCGGCAGCCCACCCCTCCTGGTTTCTTACCAGCCAAAGGGCCAGAACCCAATTCTGCTATAGCGGCTCGTCTCCAATCTCCGACCCTGCGGTGCACACACCGTTATGGGGACTCCACAGCCAGATTGAGCCTAGACTGCCAGCACGGAGGCTCCCCTCTGTGCACTGGCGCCTTCAATCCGTTTCTCTGCTGCTGGCCTTCGTAGCCTGCCCCAGCAGATACAACGGCTCGCTAGCTGCTTCGCCACCACCGCCAACCCCAAAGCTCCCGTGCGTGGGGGGGAATGGGTATACACTTTCTCTGGGACTCACACACACCAGCACACCGTTCTTAGGCTCAAAATAAATATAAAGGATACTTGGGTACATGAACACAGGGGAAGGAACAAGCGTAGCCTATTCCCAGCCTAAGCTTGCAGAGGGTCCCTTCGTGGTCACCACAAATGTCACCCAAGCACCCCAAGTGTAATGCTTCTGAGAAGCAAACTCTTTCCTGAAGGCTCTGAATCAGAGATTAACAGGAGGTTACTAATCCTTTGCAGGTCCCCTCCGCACCCGCCTAGGAAGAATGCCACCAACACTGCTGTGTCAGTGTAAACGCTCCTTTCATTCCTAAGGGAGAATGCAAAGGGAGGGAGGGGAATAACAAGAGAGCCTGAATCCAACAAACACACAGGCAAGCACACAAGGTGGTAACTGGAGCCCTTCTACTTTCACGCCTTCACTGGACATTGGCTCTTATCTGAGCGGGACCGGACGCCTCCTCCGACAGGGACTGCTGCCGAGGAGGTCAGGTGAGTGTCCCACCCTAACCCCTTTGCGCCGTCCTGGCTGCAAGTAAGAGCCTAGCCCTGAGTGTCTGCAAGTGTGCGCCCCCAAACAACAAACCCCACAATAGGGGTTTCAACAGCTGTCACGGGCTGACAGCTAATCCCTGCTGTCAGGGACAGAGAGATCCTGATTGCTGCTGTGCTTAAAACCACAGCTCAGCAGGCGGGCACCTTCTCACTCTCCTGGGACAGAGTAAAAACCCCTCCCCCACCAGACCGGCTCCCTAAATACCCTGCTGGTGGCTAGGCAACTCCCCGGTAGGTTCCCACTCTTTTTGTGCTTCCCGCCCTGTGCCTTTTGCAGGGAACTGAAACTTTGCAAGACCTATGCTACCCCTCTGATAGTTTGAATCCAGCGCAGCTCAGCAGGAATTATAAAGGGCTTCCACTTAATGGATGTTTGATAGCCCCTCTACATAATGAGTTTGGTGAATCCCAGTTCCAGCTCCCAGGTCACAACCCCATCGCTATTCTTTGCACTGGACAGTAAGCTCTTCAGAGCAGTGTCGC
>NW_020692708.1:0-1407 GCF_002925995.2 Terrapene triunguis
GGAGAAACAAATAAACGTGCAGATCCACCCCCCCAAATCCCTGTCATTTCTTCATGTAGTAGTCTGCTGGGAAAAGTGATACTTGCCTGTTTAATATCCCTTTTTCTCAGCAAGCCCCAGGACAAATTAAGCCCTGGAGGAGGAGTGGGGGGGAAGGTGAGAGGGGGAGGTAGCGGGAGCCAGGGGCCATGGGGGGATGCATGGGGGGCCTGGGGAGGCAGCAGAAGCCTCGCCTCCACCCCCCCCCGCCCAAGGGGGTCGAGAACTCGCCTTGCTCCTGCAGTGTTGTGCCCCACCTGTCTCCAGAGGCGCAGCCAGGAGCAACAGGGAGGGAGGGGAAGAGGTCGATACTTTGCAAACCCCCCCCCCCCCAGGCTGTTCTGGCCCCCTGGTGGCCACACCCCGCATTTGAGAACCGCTGCACCAGAGCCCACTCCCCAGTTGCCCCCAGGAACCCCTCCCCCGGGCCCTGAAAGCTGCAGGAAACACTTCAGCAAAACCAGAGGGCTGCTAGGCCCGAGATCCTGGGGCGGGACCCGGCCCTGAACGCTGATTGCCCAAGAACCGGCCAGGGCCCGAGAACAGCAAGATGCCAAGTTCCTCGTCCGACTGCAGCAGGCACCGGGGAGCCACTGGAGGGGCCCGTTCCCAGCAGCGGGACAGCGTGTGCTCAGGGAGCGCTGACCCTCCGGCGACTTAGCACGGCCTCGCCCCGGGACCGGGAGACCCTCCAGCCCAGAAACCAGCAGGGGACACTTACTGACAGATGGCATTTGGGGAGAAGAGGAAAGTGCCGCTGTCCAGGTGCAGGGCTGGCACCCGCGGGTGGGTGAGGAAAGGGACCACGCGACCTGCCGAGGGGAAAGCACGTGGCGTTAGGGCACTGGACTGTGAGCCAAGGAGACCGGGGCCTAGGGAGAGAGGAGGATGGAGGGCCCTGAGGGAGCTAAGGCACAACGGGGGGATTGGGGGGCCCTGAGGGAGGTGACCCCAGAGAAAAAGGGGCTAGGGAAACGGGGGCAGTAGAGACGGGGCCGGGAGAAGGGGGAGAGGACACTCCCTAGGGATATCAGGAAGGGGGTCATAGAAGATGGTCCAGGATAAGGTGGGGGTCCTTGCACATGTGGGAGGACACATCTGGCAAGGACCTGTGGGGGCTCCAGGTGGGAGGGGAGCACTGTGAGGGAGCCATGGGCAGGAGGGGAGGTCTCCTGAGGGGACACAGGGGATGTGCCCTGGGCAGAAAGGGGGGATGATATGGGGAGGAGGGCACACGGGCATGGCCAGGAGTAATCCTGGGGGAGGGGGAGGCACAGTTCTCTGGGGGAACAGGGGGAGGTTGGACGGGAGGGGTCCTGGGGAGAGGAGGAGGAGGAAGCAGCCCTGGGGGTCCCGGGCTGGAAGGGG
>NW_020692709.1:0-3363 GCF_002925995.2 Terrapene triunguis
CTGAGTCTGAGCACTCTGGGGAGACCTCAACCGCAAAAGACCCTAAGGCCAAAATCACCCGTTCTTCCCGGGCTGGGCTGCAGTTCTCTGTCAGTCGCATAGACAGATTGCTCCGCAAAGGACAATTTGCAGACCGTATTGGAGCTGGAGTCCCAGGATATATGGCGGCGGTGCTTCAATGAGTGACTCATGAGATTGTGGATATTGCTGGGGAAGTCGCTGCACGCAGCAAGAAGCGTCGGATTTCCCCACGGCACTTGCAGCTGGCCATTCACAGCGACTCAGAGCTCAAGAAACTGCTGGGAGGTGTCACCATCTCTCAGGGCGGAGTCCTGCACTTAAATCAGCCTGTGGTTTTACCTTCCAAGAAGAGGAATGGCAGGAGAGCCATCAAGAGAAGGATTGCCCCTGCTCCTGTCCCTGTTAAGTGAGAACAGAGCAAAGGGGAGACTGCCACCCCAGATTTGGGAGAAATAACACTGACTTGATTGCAAGGCTCTTTTCAAATGCATCAGTATGGTCTAATAAAAGCAGTTAAAATGCCTGGTCTTCTTTTGTGAATTAATTTCCTCTTTTACTATCCTACAATTTTAAGGGATCATTCAGTTGGTCAGGTAGCTGCATTGATAATATGGTATAAAAGCCTAGAAAGATAGAACTCAATCATTTCATTAAGAAATTTACATCAGAAATTGTCTAAATGGTGTCAAGTATCAGAGGGGTAGCCGTGTTAGTCTGGATCTGTAAAAAGCGACAAAGAGTCCTGTGGCACCTTCTAGACCAACAGACGTATTGGAGCAGAAATGTCTAAATCGTGTAGATTCTGGGAGGTGATTTCTGTGTTTTTTTCAGGCATTTCCCCAATAGATTGAAGATTAGGAACATTTTTCCCATAGTGAAGTTGATGTGTATTGCATGTTTTGTGAAAACAGAAAAAAGAACAAACTCATGACAGAAAAATTTAATCCATTACACAGGAAGGATAAAGCCTATGGGCCTGGTTTTTCTTTTTGTTTTCTTCTTTTTCTTTTCTTTTGTTTTGTTCTTTTTTAGTTACCCCATTATAAAACCATTGACTCGTTTAGAGTAAGATCAGATTTATACAGTATAAGTGATACTAGAATCAGGCTTTCTGAAATTATTAAATACCTGGAGGGGTTCACATAAACTTTGATCACCTTTTTAAAGGGAAAACATTACCCACTTGCCAGCACACAGGTATACAGGGAGACTTACAAGTAAAAGAGAGCCATCTGCAGACGATTGTCCTGGTTAATGGGAGTCATCAAGATTCCAAACCACCATTAATGGCCCACACTTTGCATAATTACAATAGGCCCTCAGAGTTATATTTCATATTTCTACTTTCAGATACATGAGTGGTACATTTATACAACTAGGATGACCACACTCAGTAGATTATAAGCTTTGTAATGATACCTTACAAGAGACCTTTTGCATGAAGCATATTCCAGTTACATTATATTGAACTCATTAACATATTTTCATAAAGTCATATAGAGTGCAACATCACACAATGGATTTGGCCTGATGTGAGGGGTTCTCTCCAGATGCTGTTTTTAAACCGGTCTCAGAAAATAGCTCACGAACAAGAGAAGCGGCTAATCAAACCGGAGAGTGACACATGGTGAACACTTGGGTTTCTGGAATGGCAAAGAACCCTTCCCATGGGCTTGGGTGCCAGGAGGGTTCTCTAAGAGACGGGAAGCATCACCAAGTTAAGGGCTCCAGAGAAACTGGCCAATATTTTCAAACTTTAGGATGCCTGAATTTCAGCCCCTAAACCCACTTTTAAGCAACTCACTAAAATTGACCTGATTTCCATAGGTGCTGAGCACTCAAAACTCCTAGTGAAATCAACAGGAGCTGTGGGTGCTCAGCTCCTCTTCAAATCAGGCCACTTATAAGTTATTTAGGTGCCTAATTGAAGGCATCTAATTTTCAAAATGTAACCAAAGCCTATTTCATGCCGTTACAGGATGAGTTTTGCTAATAGCAGATATCACTGACTAAAACTCCAACACAAACGGTGAATGAATGGGAATGATGTCATAAAAGGATGACATATCCCCTCTGGCTTGGGTAACAAATGAAGTAGCTGCCCATTGGTTCTCAGACAACCAATCAGAAAGTATGTTTTCTCTGTCTGCACCGAGGTTATAAAAGGCTGCAGGCTCAGACAGGGTCAGCATACTACTGTGGTGATTTCAAGAGGTAGCTTAGCCAAGCCACACTTTGTCAGGCCAGTCATAATCAGGCCAGACCAGGAAGAAATCAAAGAAGGCAAAATAAGAGCGAGAAAACCAAGTGAACAGAGCCAGGAACAGAAGGAAAGAGAGTCAGGCAAGCCAAGCAAACAAAGACACAGGCAAGTGGAGCCAAGCAAGGAAACATCCACTGAAGCCAAGCAAGTCAAGAAAAAAGCTAGGCAGGCCAATTCCTGAGGAAAGACTCAGGTAAACCAAGCAGAGAAAACAAAAGAAAGCCAAGAAAGTCAAGCCAAGTGTTGCTGGAACACTAGAAGTCTGCAACATGTCTGAGACTGAGTCTGAGCACTCTGGGGAGACCTCAACCGCAAAAGACCCTAAGGCCAAAATCACCCGTTCTTCCCGGGCTGGGCTGCAGTTCTCTGTCAGTCGCATAGACAGATTGCTCCGCAAAGGACAATTTGCAGACCGTATTGGAGCTGGAGTCCCAGGATATATGGCGGCGGTGCTTCAATGAGTGACTCATGAGATTGTGGATATTGCTGGGGAAGTCGCTGCACGCAGCAAGAAGCGTCGGATTTCCCCACGGCACTTGCAGCTGGCCATTCACAGCGACTCAGAGCTCAAGAAACTGCTGGGAGGTGTCACCATCTCTCAGGGCGGAGTCCTGCACTTAAATCAGCCTGTGGTTTTACCTTCCAAGAAGAGGAATGGCAGGAGAGCCATCAAGAGAAGGATTGCCCCTGCTCCTGTCCCTGTTAAGTGAGAACAGAGCAAAGGGGAGACTGCCACCCCAGATTTGGGAGAAATAACACTGACTTGATTGCAAGGCTCTTTTCAAATGCATCAGTATGGTCTAATAAAAGCAGTTAAAATGCCTGGTCTTCTTTTGTGAATTAATTTCCTCTTTTACTATCCTACAATTTTAAGGGATCATTCAGTTGGTCAGGTAGCTGCATTGATAATATGGTATAAAAGCCTAGAAAGATAGAACTCAATCATTTCATTAAGAAATTTACATCAGAAATTGTCTAAATGGTGTCAAGTATCAGAGGGGTAGCCGTGTTAGTCTGGATCTGTAAAAAGCGACAAAGAGTCCTGTGGCACCTTCTAGACCAACAGACGTATTGGAGCA
>NW_020692710.1:0-2009 GCF_002925995.2 Terrapene triunguis
GCCGATCGCGGCTCCCAGTGGCCGCGGTTCGCTGCTCCAGGCAAATGGGAGCTGCTGGCAGCAGCGGCCATTACGTCCTTCGGTCCGCACCACTTCCAGAAGCTCCCATTGGCCTGGAGCAACGAACTGCGGCCACTGGGAGCCGCGATCGGCCAAATCTGCGGACGGGGCAGGTAAACAAACCGGCCCAGCCCGCCAGGGGCTTTTCCTGCACAAGCGGTGGAACAAGTTTGGGAACCACTGTCATAATATTTGCCTGCAGTGTGGTAGGTTAAAGCTTTATCCAATAAGCAAATAGTTTGTTATGAAAAATGTCTAGTATTAAGAGCTGTCCATATATACACGATTAAGTGAAAATCCTGATATTCTAGGGTCAGGACTAACATGACAGTCTCTGCTTGTGTCCTATCACATTAAGCTCCCACAGGGGCAGACTATGACTACTTCATTGTGCAGTGGCAACTTAATGAAGCAAATGATGGTGGAAACTTCATGCAGCATATTGACCAGTGAGCTTTTCAAAGAATGCAAAAAACTGGTAAGTCTTTTGTCATTCCCTTCATGTCCTCCATTCCTACATGGGCTGTCCTGAGATGCTTACAGCTGTGCGACCTGCCAATCTGCCACTGCTTGAGAGAGCATCACAGATGCTACCGTGAGAAAGATGATGCTGGCAGTGATTTCACAGAGGAACTGGCTGAGATCATTTGCCTATTCTAGTATCTCCTTGCTGAGAGTAGCCAGTACTAGTTGTTTCAGAGGAAGGTGCAAGGGACACCTCTGGTGGACAGTTATTGAATAACAGGCCCATGAAGGAAATTTCATCTTCACCCTCAGACAGTTAGTGGTTGGCATCTGTCGTTTAGTATGTGGATTTATGCCTTAAAACAAACAATCCTGGCCCCCACCCACAAATAAAAAATTGATTTAATTAAACGGTGGATGTTCTCATTATCCATATAAGTGTTTATTTTTTCTTGAAACCTACTGAGCTCTCTGACTTATCGATATATTGTGGCAATGTGTTAATTGACCACTATGCAAAAAAGGCTTTCCTTTTATCAGTTATGTATCTATTGCCTTTGTTTCACTGAATGTCTTCTCATTCTTATATTATGTGAAAGAATAAATAGGACCACTCTATTTACTATCTCTACCATTCGTTATATTCTTATAAGGTAGTCTCCTTCTATTTATCTCCTTTCTAAATTAAACAGTTCCAGTCAATTTCAATCTCTCCTTATACAGAAGGCTTTCCTGCATCTTATCATTTATTTTGCCAGTCTCTGAATGCTGTCTGTTTCTATTAGATCTTTTTTGAGGTAGGGTGATGAAAACTGCACCCAGTATTCAATGGCATGATCATATTTTCACTAGCGTACTGTTTATCAAGTTAATACAATATATTTATTGGAAGCTAAATTCAAACTTGTCTCCACAGTGTCCTTTTTAATATCACGAGTGGCTAAATACCTTGGCCTGATCTAAAAGCCCATTGAAATCAAGTCTTTCCATTGACTTCACTGGACTTTGAATCAGCCCCCTTTTGTTTTCTCTGTTCAATGTAATAACTAGAAGGATGGGGAAAAAAAAAAAAAAAAAAAGGAGATCAAGGAATCAAATCTTTTCTGTCCCTTTCATTATTGTGGTATCTAATCTGATAAACAATAGGAACGGCTAAACTTTGTAGATTGAGAATGAAGAGTCCTCATACATGCAACTGCCAGTCACTTGCCAGACTTATCTGGGTATATCTCATTTAATCATTTCCCTGTCATTGCAGCGGCCTTGGGCACTGGTTAGGGTGGCCATATTTCCCAAAGGGAAAACGGGACACCACATGGAGCTGGCCCAAGCCACGCACCCGTGCCCGGCCCCTGCTATTCCCCGTGCATGGGGCTAACCTGAGTCGCTGGCCTGAGCCCTGCTGGCTCCCACCCCCCCATACATGCGGGGTGGAATCGCCACTTGCCTGAACCCTGCCTGCCCCCCACATGTTGTTCCCCCCC
>NW_020692711.1:0-1990 GCF_002925995.2 Terrapene triunguis
GTTGAGGGGTAACCTTCAAAAGAATTCATATTAAAGGTACACTGGACTATAAAAGAAAGGGGAGAAGAACCCCAAGTTATGTTTCATGTAAGAAGGCAAAGGAACCAAGCACATTGGATTTTGTGGGAAATCCTGATCCTGACCTGAAGGGTGGTCAGCCATCTTGCTTGAAGGTTGTGTTATAAGAATCTTATCCTGAAGAGAGGCTGTAACTTGTTTTGTTAAGTCTTAGCCTCTAGAAAGTGCTTTTCATTTTTATTTGCTTATAACCATTTCTAATTCTATCCTTTGTACTTGAACTCATTTAATATCCAAACATGATGGGTAAATAAACTTGCTTTACTTTTAATCAAAATCAACCGTGGTGTAAAAGAAAATGAGGCTCCTTAGTTAAATTGTGCATGCTTAGGACACATCCATGCCCGGTGAGGGGTAAGCCGGGCGGTGCGCCTGCCCGGGCTGCAACCCACCTGGTGCCTCCCCGGGGGCTCCTGAAGTGGATACATGCGGGTGACAGCCCCCGTGCGCCTCCCGGCTCCCCCCTGCCACGCTCCAGCTCTGTGACTCCCGGGAGTGTGAGCCGCCACTGCTGCTGCCCCTCCCAGAGTAGGCTCAGGGCCCTGCGCCCCGGTAGCTCACATGCCTAGGAGCCACAGAGCCCGACCACATGCAACTGCTGCAGCCTGCCGGAGCCCCCTGGGGGAAAGGGGGTGCACCGGGCCGCAGCCTGGGCAGGGGGTGCGGCTGCTCCCCGCTAGCAGTGCTGCTGCCTTTGCAGGGCTGCTGCCCCCCTGTGCTGCGCTGGCTCCTCCATGGCTGGGGCTCGCCACCCCCGCAAGCCGACGCTCTGGCTCTCCGGTGCCTCCAGAAGGTGGCTCCTCCCTGCCGAGACAGCGCACCGCTTTTTTAGGGTTGCCATATTTCAACAATCAAAAAAGAGGATGGGGGGGGGGAAGAGCCCCCCCCACAACCACCCCCTCCCACCCCCCACGCCCCCCCCCCCTAACCAAGCCTGCCTGCTCCTTGTCCCCTGACTGCCCCCTCCAGAGACCCCCCCCACCCTATCTGCCCCCCCTAGGACCCTACCCCCTCCCTGTCCCCTGGCTGCCCCAACCCTTATCCACACTCCCACCCCCAGACAGACCCCCCGGGACTCCCACGCCCCATCCAACCACTCCTCAGCCCCTGAGAGACCCCCCCCAGAACTGCCAATCCATCCAACCCTCCCCCCGCCCCCGACAGTCCCCCCAGAACTCCCGATCCATCCAACCCTCCCCCTGCTCCCTGTCTCCTGACTGCTCCAATCCCTCTCCACACTCCCGCCCTCTAACAGGCCCCCCCCGAACCCCCGCCACCTCCCACCCCCCCCCCCGCCCCCGACAGCCCCCCCCAGACTCCCGTTACCACCATGCCGCTCCAGCTGCTGGCTCCACGTGGAGCCAAAACAAACAGGCTGCGAGCCCACAGCCCCTCCCCCGCAGCGTGCTGGTGACATGACGCTGAGGCAAGGGGAGCGGGGACAGGGAGAGGGACTTTGCCTGCTGGAGGCCAATGGGAGTGGCTAAATCAGGTCCAGGCACCCAATCAGCCACGCCACAGTCTGTGTGAGGGGAAGAGAGGGGAGGGAGGAAAAATCTCGGACACCCCCAACCACTTGGCACCCTAGGCGACCGTCTAGTTCACCTAGTGGTTGCACCAGCCCTGCTCCCTTTCCTTCCTCCCTTTGCATTCTCCCTTAGTAATTAAAGGAACGTTTACATTTAAACAGCGGTGCGGGTGGTGTTCTTCCTAGACAAACTCTGACAGATGGGTGCGGAGGGGACCTGCAAAGGATTAGTAACCTCCTGTCAATCTCTGATTCAGAGCCTTCAGGAAGAATTTGCTTCTCAGAATCATTACACTTGTGGTGTTTGGGTTACAGTGGCTGTGTTTGATTTAAAGTAAATATTAACTCCGGATAATGTGGTAAGCTGCTGGGTAGTGTATCTTT
>NW_020692712.1:0-4046 GCF_002925995.2 Terrapene triunguis
TTTTTTTTTTCCCCCCAAAAGTGGGTTTCTCAAGACAGGCTCCTAAACCCTAGTTGACTGTGAGGCACCCATTAAAAATTTTTTTTTTATCTTGATCCAAGATGAATATCTAAATGTACTTATGAAATGTTTTATTGATCTGTTTTACGTATTGTATGGTAAATCTAATTTGTCGCTTTATTTATAAAGAAGTCAAATATTGCAGATTGACTATGTATATACACTTTTTTTTTTAAAACCAAACCTCCTGACTTGGTATTCTCATTAATATAGTATACATTAAAAAATATGAAATTTTGCTGAACTATTCTCCAGCAGTGCTGTGAAGTCAAACACAACAACATGATCCCAATGTGTAAAAACTAGGAAGTGAAAAAGACTAGTCTAATTTTGCCTTGCAAGCTAAGTGAAGTGAAAGTGGTAAAGTAATACCATACCACTAATGATTTTTGGGTAAACCATGACTTCTCTGAATAATAATGTTTTAAAAAAAATTGTCTTTATGAAATACCAAAGTCAGGAAGGGGTTTGGGGTATCTGAAACAGTACAATGAGTTTTCCATTAAAGTAATTTAGTTTAAATTACGTTGTCTGGAGTGATACAGCTACCAGTAAGGGTTTTTAAAAATGCTTTTTAGCTTAACATGTTTTGAGGATTCTTCTTATGATACCAATTCATAGGTGAATGTTCTATTTTGTGAATTTAGCAATTTACCTTAAAAAAACAAAAACAACACAAATCAAAACAAAAACCCTCAGGGTCTCTGAAGGTACTGGACTGGTCAGTTGACTTAATTGTTAATTCTGTGCTATCCCATAGAGACCAGTCGGGTGTAGTTTGGTATTAAAGTTAGTAGTACAAGAAATGGCTAGTGAAGAACCAGGAATGCATTGCCAGTACATAGAGACAAGATAATTAGTTGATTTAAAGTTTTGCTAGGCTGGGGAAGTCTGTGCTTCAAGACGACATCCCCTAAAAGTAGGTGTCAGAGTGGTGCTGGATAATTTTCCTGGAGCTGGTTCAGAAGAACCAATGTGTAACAGAGGCTAGGCTCTAGGGCAGGGGCTGGCAAACTTTTTGGCCTGAGGGCCGCATTGGGTTTCGGAAATTGTATGGAGGGCTGGTTGGGGGAGGCTGGGCCCTGCCCCCTATCAGTCATGCTGCACCGTCGTCTTAATATGTAAAAAATAGATTTATTCTGTATTCATTTGCTTCCCCCCTCCCTCCTGCTAAACCCAGGCTTTTGAGTTCAATCTTTGGGGGGGGGGGGCATTCTGTGTGACAGTTGTTTGTGTTTCTCCCTGATGCAAAGCCACCTTTCTTGATTTTAATTCCCTGTACCTGTACGCCATGTCGTCACTCGCCCCTCCCTCCCTCCCTCCTTCCCCTGGTCCGTCAGATACTACTTTCGTGCCTTTTTTCAGACCAGACGCCATAGCTAGCACTGGGATCATGGAGCCCGCTCAGATCACCGCGGCAATTATGAGCACTATGAACACCACGCGCATTGTCCTGGAGTATATGCAGAGCCAGGACATGCCAAAGCAAAACCGGAACCAGCCAAGGAGGTGGCGATTAGAGCGCGGCGACGAGAGTGAGGAGGAAATGGACATGGACCTAGACCTCTCACAAGGCACAGGCCCCAGCAATGTGGAAATCATGGTGTTCCTGGGGCAGGTTGATGCCGTGGAACGCCGATTCTGGGCCCGGGAAACAAGCACAGACTGGTGGGACCGCATCGTGCTGCAGGTGTGGGACGATTCCCAGTGGCTGCGAAACTTTCGCATGCGTAAGGGCACTTTCATGGAACTTTTGTGACTTGCTTTCCCCTGCCCTGAAGCGCCAGAATACCAGGATGAGAGCAGCCCTCACAGTTGAGAAGCGAGTAGCGATAGCCCTGTGGAAGCTTGCAACGCCAGACAGCTACCGGTCAGTCGGGAATCAATTTGGAGTGGGCAAATCTACTGTGGGGGCTGCTGTGATCCAAGTTGCCAGGGCAATGAGAGACCTGGTGATATCAAGGGTAGTGACTCTGGGAAACGTGCAGACCATAGTGGATGGCTTTGCTGCAATGGGATTCCCAAACTGTGGTGGGGCGATAGACGGAACCCATATCCCTATCTTGGCACCGGAGCACCAAACCACCGAGTACATAAACCACAAGGGGTACTTTTCAATGCTGCTGCAAGCCCTGGTGGATCACAAGGGACGTTTCACCGACATCAACGTGGGCTGGCCGGGAAGGGTACATGATGCTCGCGTCTTCAGGCACTCTGCTCTGTTTAGAAAGCTGGAGGAAGGGACTTTCTTCCCGGACCAGAAAATAACGGTTGGGGATGTTGAAATGCCTATCGTGATCCTTGGGGACCCAGCCTACCCCTTAATGCCATGGCTCATGAAGCCGTACACAGGCAGCCTGGACAGGAGTCAGGACCTGTTGAACTACAGGCTGAGCAAGTGCCGAATGGTGGTGGAATGTGCATTTGGGCGTTTAAAAGCGCACTGGCGCAGCTTACTGACTCGCTCAGACCTTAGCGAAAAGAATATCCCCATTGTTATTGCTGCTTGCTGTGCGCTCCACAATCTCTGTGAGAGTAAGGGAGAGACATTTATGGCTGGGTGGGAGGTTGAGGCAAATCGCCTGGCCGCTGATTACGCGCAGCCAGACACCAGGGTGGTTAGAGGAGCACAGCATGGCGCGGTGCGCATCAGAGAAGCTTTGAAAACCAGTTTTGTGACTGGCCAGGCTACGGTTTGAAACTTCTGTTTGTTTCTCCTTGATGAAATCTCCGCCCCCCCCCCCCCCCGGTTAACTCTACTTCCCTGTAAACCAACAACCCCACCCTCCCCTACTACCCTCCCCCCTTCAAGCACCACTTGCAGAGGCAATAAAGTCATTGTTACTTCACATTCATGCCTTCTTTATTACTTCATCACACAACTAGAGGGATAATTGCAAAGGTAGCCCAGGATGGGTGGGGGAGGAGGGAAGGAAAAGGACACACTGCAGTTTAAAACTTTAAAACTTTAACACTTATTGCTCGGGAAATCATCTGGGCTGGAGTGACTGTGTGGCCGGAGGCCCCCCCACCGTGTTCTTGGGCGTCTGGGTGAGGAGGCAATGGGACTTGGGGAGGAGGGCTGTTGGTTACACAGGAGCTGTAGCGGCGGTCTGTGCTCCTGCTGCCTTTCCTGCAGCTCAACCATACACTGTAGCATATCAGTTTGATGCTCCAGCAGCCGGAGCATGGACTCTTGCTTTCTGTGTGCAAGCTGACGCCACCTCTCATCTTCAGCCCGCAACTTCCTCTGTTCCTCCCGCGATTCAGCCCGCCACCTCTCCTCCTCAGCCGCAATTCAGCCCGCCACCTCTCCTCTCGCTCATATTGGGCTTTTCGGTAATCAGTCATTGATTGCTTCCACGCATTCTGCTGGGCTCTGTCAGCGTGGGAGGCAGTCTGTAGTTCTGTAAACATTTCATCACGCGTCCTTCGCTTCCTTTTTCGAATATTCACGAGCCTCTGTGAAGGAGAACGATTTGCAGCTGGTGGATGAGAAGGGAGAGGTGGTTAAAAAAGATAGATTTTAGAGAACAATGTGTACACTCTTTCACGTTACATTTTGCTGTTCACATTACACAGCAGATGTGCTTTCGTTACAAGGTCGCATTTTTCCTCTTATATTGAGGGCCTGCCTGTTTGGTGTGAGAGATCACTCACGCAGTGCCAGGTCACAGATTTCAGCTTGCAGGCAGCCATGGTAAGACACAGTCTTTTGGCTTTTTTAACCTTCTTAACATGTGGGGATGGTTTCAAAGAGTACTGCTATCATTAACCATACTAAGCACCCGTTGGGTTGGCCATTTAAAATGGGTTTGCAATGTAAAAGGAGGGGCTGCGGTTTCAGAATTAACGTGCAGCACAAACCCAACTAACAACCCTCCCCCACACACCCAATTCTCTGGGATAATCACTTCACCCCTCCCCCCACCGCGTGGCTAACAGCGGGGAATATTTCTGTTCAGCAGACCAGGAAGGGGCACCTC
>NW_020692713.1:0-5245 GCF_002925995.2 Terrapene triunguis
TACCATTAAAAAAACCTTTTTATCATGGTGTAATCCCCGAACCCTCCAGCTCTCCCCGCCTGGTAAATTTTACCACCACTGTGACAGACCATTACTAAATCTTGTTCAGTGGTTTTGGAACAGGGTGATCTTCAGATGCATTTCAAATTATAACACATTAAAGCTATTCTGAGAGGTCTGTTTACACTTACATGAGTGATTGCCATAAAGTAAGTGAATTACTTCTTCCGTCAAATGATGCTTCTGACAGATGATCCTCCCTTCAGACTTCCATAAGCACAAAATTGTGTTTCATCTCCCTTCTACATTTCTGCCCAAGGTCATGTCTTAGTTCTATCTTATCCAGACCATTATTCTCATCAGGGAGAAATAAGGCTCTATGTCTGAGATGTAAAAATGGCACTGAACTGCTATTTAGGCAGGACTACAGCATTTAGGAGGCCCATTTCAGATAAGACCCTGTTTACAATTTATCTATATATTATAAAGGGTAGCTGTTCCTACACAATTCCTGTCTAACATCTGGTCTACACTATGAGTTTAGGGCGACTTTAGCCGCGTTAAATCGACTTAAGCCTGGACACGTTTACACTATGAAGCCCTTTCTGTCGACTTAAAGGGCCCTTTAAACCGGTTTCCTAACACCACCTCGACAAGGGGATTAGCGATAAAATCGGCCTTAGGGGGTCGGAATTGGGTTAGTGTGGACGGAATTCGACATTACTGGCCTCCGGGAGCTATCCCACAGTGCTTCATTGTGACCGCTCTGGACAGCACTCTCATCTCAGATGCACTGGCCAGGTAGACAGGAAAAGCCCCGCGAACGTTTGAATTTCATTTCCTGTTTGCTCAGCGTGGAGAGCACAGGTGACCATGCAGAGCCCATCAGCACAGGTAACCGTGATGGAGTCCCAGTCCCAGTCCCAGGATCGCAGAAGAGCTCCAGCCTGGACCGAGCGGGAGGTACGGGATCTGATCGCCATCTGGGGAGATGAAGCAGTGCTCGCCGAACTCCGAAACAGTAAAAGAAACGGCAAAACATTAGAAAAGATCTCCAAGGCCATGAAGGACAGAGGCCATAACAGGGACGCACAGCAGTGCCGCGTGAAAATTAAGGAGCTAAGGCAATCCTACCACAAAGTCAGAGACGCAAACGGAAGGTCCGGGGCAGAGCCGCAAACATGCCGCTACTACGCGGAGCTGCATGCCATTCTAGGGGGTGCAGCCACCACTAGCCCAAGCGTGTTCTATGAGTCCCTCTCTGGAAACGGGGAAGCGGGTTCGGCGGACGAGGAAGATGAGGATGGAGAGAACATAGATAGCTCACAGCAGCAAGGAAGCGTAGAAACCAGTTACCCCAACAGCCAGGATATGTTTGTCACCCTGGACCTGGAACCAGTAACCCCCGAACTCACCCAAGAGCCTGAGGGCACACAGGGGACCTCTGGTGAGTGTACCTTTGCAAAAATTACACATGGTTTAAAAACAAGCGTGTTTAATGATTAATTTGCCCTGGCAATCGCGGCCAGTACAGCTACTGGAAAAGTCTGTTAACGTGTATGGGGATGGAGCGGAAATCCTCCAGGGACATCTCCAGAAAGCTCTCCTTCATGTACTCCCAAAGCCTTTGCAAAAGGTTTCTGGGGAGGGCTGCCTTATCCTGTCCGCCATGGTAGGACACTTTACCACGCCAGGCCAGTAGCACGTAGTCTGGAATCATTGCATAACAAAGCATGGCAGCGTATGGTCCCGGTGTTTGCTGGCATGCAGACAACATCCATTCCTTATCTCTCTTTGTTATCCTCAGGAGAGTGATATCATTCACGGTCACCTGGTTAAAATGGGGCAATTTTATTAAGGGGACATTCAGAGGTGCCCCTTCCTGCTCTGCTGAACAGAAATATTCCCCGCTGTTAACCACGCGGTGGGGGGGAGGGTTGAAGTGACCATCCCAGAGAATTGGGTGTGTGGGGGAGGGGAGTTAGTTGGGTTTGTGCTGCATGTTAAACCTGAAATCGCAGCCCCTCCTTTTACATTGCAAACCCATTTTAAATGGCACGGGTGCTTGGTATGGGAAATGAGGGCAGAACTGTTTGAAACCATCCCCACATGTTAAGAAGGTTAAAAAAGCCCAAAGACTATATGTCTTACCATGGCTGCCTGCAAGCTGAAATCTGTGTCCTGGCACTGCGTGAGTGATCTCTCACACCAAACCAGGAGACTCTCAATATAAGAGGAAAAATGCGACCTTGTAACGAAAGCACATGTGCTGTGTGATGTTGTGAACAGCAAAATCTAACGTGAAAGAGTCTACCCATTGTTCTCTAAAATGTATCTTTTTTAACCACCTCTCCCTTCTCCACCAGCTGCAAATCTTACTCCTTCACAGAGGCTAGTGAATATTCGAAGAAGGAAGCGAAGGACGCGTGACGAAATGTTTACTGAACTTCAGACTGCCTCCCACGCTGACAGAGCACAGCTGAATGCGTGGAGGCAGTCAATGACTGATTTTAAAAAAGCCCAATATGAGCGAGAGGAGAGGTGGCGTGCTGAATCGCGGGCTGAAGAGGAGAAGTTGCGTGCTGAAACGCGGGCTGAAGAGGAGAGGTGGCGTCAACTTGTAATCAGAAAGCAAGAGTCGATGCTCCGGCTGCTGGAGCATCAAAGTGATATGCTCCTGCGTATGGTTGAGCTGCAGGAAAGGCAGCAGGAGCAGAGACCGCCGCTACAGCCCCTCTGTAACCAGCAGCCATCCTCCCCAAGTCCCATTGCCTCCTCACCCAGACGCCCAAGAACACGGTGGGGGGGCCTTCGGCCACCCACTCACTCCACCCTAGATGATTTCCATAGCAATAAGTTTTAAAGTTTTAAATTGGAGTGTGTCCTTTTCCTTCCCTCCTCCCCCACCCATCCCGGGCTACCTTTCCAATTATCCCCCTAGTTGTGTGCTGAATTAATAAAGAATGCATGAATGTGAAGTAACAATGACTTTATTGCCTCTGCAAGTGGTGCTCGAAGGGGGGAGGGTAGTAGGGGAGGGTGGGGTGGTTGGTTTGCAGGGAAGTAGAGTTAACAGGGTGGTGGGGGAGGGGCAGAGGGTTCATCAAGGAGCAACAAACAGAAGTTTCACTCCGTAGCCTGGCCAGTCACAAAACTGGTTTTCAACGCTTCTCTGATGCACACCGCGCCCTGCTGTGCTCCTCTAACCGCCCTGGTGTCTGGCTGCGCGTAATCAGCGGCCAGGCGATTTGCCTCAACCTCCCACTCCGCCATAAATGTCTCCCCCTTACTTTCACATATATTGTGGAGCGCACAGCAAGCAGCAATAACAATGGGGATATTCTTTTCGCTAAGGTCTGAGCGAGTCAGTAAGCTGCGCCAGCGCGCTTTTAAATGGCCAAATGCACATTCCACCACCATTCGGCACTTGCTCAGCCTGTAGTTGAACAGGTCCTGACTACTGTCCAGGCTGCCTGTGTACGGCTTCATGAGCCATGGCATTAAGGGGTAGGCTGGGTCCCCAAGGATAACGATAGGCATTTCAACATCCCCAATGGTTATTTTTTGGTCCGGGAAGAAAGTCCCTTCCTCCAGCTTTCGAAACAGAAGAGACTGCCTGAAGACGCGAGCATCATGTACCCTTCCCGGCCAGCCCACGTTGATGTCGGTGAAACGTCCCTTGTGATCCACCAGGGCTTGCAGCAGCATTGAAAAGTACCCCTTGCGGTTTATGTAGTCGGTGGCTTGGTGCGCCGGTGCCAAGATAGGGATATGGGTTCCGTCTATCGCCCCACCACAGTTTGGGAATCCCATTGCAGCAAAGCCATCCACTATGGTCTGCACGTTTCCCAGAGTCACTACCCTTGATATCACCAGGTCTCTCATTGCCCTGGCAACTTGGATCACAGCAGCCCCCACAGTAGATTTGCCCACTCCAAATTGATTCCCGACTGACCGGTAGCTGTCTGGCGTTGCAAGCTTCCACAGGGCTATCGCCACTCGCTTCTCCACTGTGAGGGCTGCTCTCATCCTGGTATTCTGGCGCTTCAGGGCAGGGGAAAGCAAGTCACAAAGTTCCATGAAAGTGCCCTTACGCATGCGAAAGTTTCGCAGCCACTGGGCATCGTCCCAGACCTGCAACACGATGCGGTCCCACCAGTCTGTGCTTGTTTCCCGGGCCCAGAATCGGCGGTCCACGGCATGAACTTGCCCCAGTAACACCATGATTTCCACATTGCTGGGGCCTGTGCCTTGTGAGAGGTCCATGTCAATTTCCTCATCACTATCGTCGCCGCGCTGCAATCGCCTCCTCCTCAGCTGGTCCTGGTTTGGCTTTGGCATGTCCAGGAGGCTCTGCATATGCTCCAGGACAATGCGCGTGGTGTTCATAGTGCTCATAATTGCCGCGGTGATCTGAGCGGGCTCCATGATCCCAGTGCTGGCTATGGCGTCTGGTCTGAAAAAAGGCGCGAAAGTAGTATCTGACGGACCAGGGGAAGAAGGGAGGGAGGGAGAGAGGGAGGGAGGGAGGGGCGAGTGACGACATGGCGTACAGGTACAGGGAATTAAAATCAAGAAAGGTGGCTTTGCATCAGGGAGAAAGACAAACAACTGTCACACAGAATGCCCCCCCCCCAAAGATTGAACTCAAAAGCCTGGGTTTAGCAGGAGAGAGGGGGGAAGCAAATGAATGCAGAATAAATCTATTTTTTACATCTTAAGACGACGGTGCAGCATGACTGATAGCCCTTGGCATTTTCTGGGTGCTTGGCAGCAAATACTGGGCGCTTGGCAGTAAGCCTTCAGGTCTATTGAACCATCTGATTCCCACTGCAATATGACAATGATGGATACCAATCGTAATATGCTATCTACTGCCCAAAAGGCAAGGGGTTGCTGCTGTGTAGCAATCTAGCCCCACGTCTGCCAGCCCCATGTCTGCCAGCACCCAGATTGCCATCGGCCTCTTCTGGGTGCTTAGCAGACAATACTGGGCACTTGGCAGAAAATAGCATACTACGACTGATAACCATCATTGTCTGCCCGGGTGCCCATAATTGACAGCCGCTGACGTATGACGACGACGGATACCAGTCGTAATAAACCATCTTCTACCAAAAGGCAAGGGGCTGGTGCAATGCAGCCCTACGGCTGCCAGCCCCACAGCTGCCAGCACCCAGATCGCCAATGACGGCTACCAGTCATGCTGCACCGTCTACCGCCAAAAGGCAGTAAGCTGCTGCTG
>NW_020692714.1:0-1162 GCF_002925995.2 Terrapene triunguis
TGGTATTCTGGCGCTTCAGGGCAGGGGACAGCAACTCACAAAGTTCGAGGAAAGTCCCCTTCCGCATGCGAAAGTTTCGCAGCCACTGGGATTCATCCCAGACCTGAAGCACTATACGGTCCCACCAGTCCGTGCTTGTTTCCCGGGCCCAGAATCGCCGTTCCACGATATCCACATGCCCCATTGCCACCGTGATGTCCTGGGCGCTGGGGCTCGTGGTTTCTGACAGCTCTGTGCTACTCTCCGACTTCAGGCCATCACGGCGGTGTCGTAGCCTCCTCGCCTGATTACTCTTCATCTGCCTCAGGGAAAGGTGTATGATAAGCTGCGAGGTGTTGAGAACGGCCACAAGTGCAGCGATGGTCGCAGCGTGATCCATGATCGCAGTGCTGTGGCGTCCGCGCTGTCACTGACCAGAAAAGTGCGCGAACTGATTTCCCGCCGGCGCTTTCATGGAGGGAGGGAGGGCGTTAGTGACGGACGGATGACGACAAATTTTTTTTACCCAGAAGGCATTGGCGGCTCGACCCAGAATTCCGATGGGCAGCGGGGACTGCGGGAACTGTGGGATAGCTGCCCACAGTGCACCGCTTCCAATATCGACGCTCGCCCGTTAGTGTGGACTCACAAAGTCGAATTACTGTCCTTAGTGTGTCCTTAGTGTGGACACACACGTTCGACTTTGCAATATCGATTCCACATATTCGATTTAAGTAAAATCGAATTAACCTCGTAGTGTAGACATACCCTAAACATCACCCTTCTGAGAGACCCAGGCATTTACCCAGGTACAATGTGTTGGTAGGGTTACCATACGTCCGGATTTCCCCGGACATGTCCGGCTTTTTGGTGCTCAAATCCCCGTCCGGGGGGAATTTCCAAAGAGCCGGACATGTCCGGGGAAATAGGGAGGCATAAGCCAGGGTCCGCCCAGCTCCAGCACGATCCGCCGGGTCCGCAGCGCAGCCCAGCCGCCCCGGCTACAATGCTCGGGCGGGGGACGGGAGGGGCTCGGGCTTCCCTCGCGGTCGGGGACCCCCCGACCACTGGGGGACCCTTCCTGTGGCCCCGCTGCCCCATGCAGCTCAGAACCCGGCGCCGCGGGAGTTGTTTCCGGCGGGGACAGACAGGCCGGGGAACGTGCTCGGCAGCAGGAAGGAAG
>NW_020692715.1:0-1636 GCF_002925995.2 Terrapene triunguis
CAGGATACACTCTCCCCTTCTCAGCACTAGACAGGGATCACCTAACAATCCAGCTAACCCAAAACCAGAACATCCAAGGCCCGGGTATTGCAGGGGAGGAGGCTGCCTTAGTGGAGAATGGGACAGGGAGCCTTTCAGTGCCGCCCCTCTGGGTAAAAGAGGGCCTGAGGGCAGGGCCTGCACTCAGCTATCTGCTCTCTCTGTTCCACAGCTGCCGCATGCACCTGGAGAAGCTCCCCTTGGCTCACAGCCTCAGGAAGCAAAGTCCCATTTAGCCCTCAGATTCAATTTCAGAGAGGGACAAACCAAGGAAAAGAGCAGTTTGGTCGAATACAGTGGTTCTCAACCAGGGGTATGTGTACCCCTGGGGGTGAGCAGAGGCCGTCCAGGGGTACATCAATTCATCTAGATATTTGCCTAGTTTCACAACAGGCTACATAAAAAATACTAGCGAAGTCGGTAGAAACCAAAATTTCATACAGACAATGAATTGTTTGTACTGCTTTATACAGCATACACTGAAATGTACGTACAAGGTTTATATTCCAATTGATTTATTTGAGAATTAGATGGTAAAATGAGAAAACCGGCAATTTTCCAGTAATAGTGTGCTGGGACACTTTTGTATTTTTATTCGTACGCGAGTAGTTTTTAAGTGAGGTGAAACTTGGGGTACACAAGACAAATCAGCCTCCTGAAAGGGGGACAGGAGTCTGGGAAGGTTGAGAGCCGCGGGACTAATCGAGCTAATGGTATCATAAGAATGGACGTACTAAAAGACCTCCGAGTAACAGTCGAATTAGTAAATAAGGCATTCTGGAAAATGCCCCCAGATCAAGTAAACTCTGTAAGGAAGCTGATTATTATTGAAGCTGGGTATCTGTTAGCTGCCTTCAAGGCTGCTGAAGAAATAAAAAGGCCCGAATGGCCTTCAGAAATATTAGAAATGGCCTAAACGCACAAAGAAGTTTGGGCTCCCAGTAAAAATGAGTGTGGAAAAACTGCAGCAGAGGTTCTTATCACCAGATCAGAGCCTCCACCTCAAAACCAGTCCAAGTCTCCTAAAGAAGCAGGAGCTCCCTTAACAGACTATACAGAGACTCTTGGATCAGGGAGCCGTATCGAACAGCAGAGTGCATGTCATGTAGCTCTCTGGCTTGCTCTAAAGGCAGGTGGAAAAACTTGGCGATGAAGAGTTTATTTTAGACCACTTAATAAAGGAAATGCCCAGGACAGCCCCAGTAGTAGTAGCAAAAGACCCAGAGATAATAGGATCCATGCAGGGCTGGCTTCAGTGCAAATGGCACTCCAGGTGCCCCTTCCCCGGCACTACCCCCCGCTGAAGCCCCAGCACCCTTCCCTCAGGCTGAAGCCCCCACCCGGAGTCTGCTGCAGGGCTGAAGGCAGGAGCCACGGGGCTGAAACCCCGATCCCCGGAGCCCCAGCGCTGTCCCCCCGCGAAGCCCAGATCCTGGG
The DNA here is from genome assembly GCF_002925995.2 of Terrapene triunguis. Classification (NCBI taxonomy): domain Eukaryota; kingdom Metazoa; phylum Chordata; order Testudines; family Emydidae; genus Terrapene; species Terrapene triunguis. The sequence goes on from NW_020692715.1 coordinate 1,477, forward strand.
GCTGAAACCCTGATCCTTGGTGCTGTCCCCCCACCCCCCAGCCATGAGCGATGGGACTTGTGCAGAGTTTGGGTGAGTTCCAGGGGTGTTGCCCCCCACTGTGTGTGGCAGGCTTCTCTGAGGAAGAAGAGGCACAGAGACAAAAAGAAGAAACCGAAAG
>NW_020692716.1:0-1462 GCF_002925995.2 Terrapene triunguis
CAGATCTTCGATTGCTGGAAAAAACAAAAACAGCTGAATTAGAAAGAGAAGCTGATAAGAGAGAAGAAAGAGCTTGGAAGGGGCGTCTGGAGCTGCTGGATGCGGAGGAGAAAGCTCCACAGATGGAACAGGAGACGGCCGAACTTCAGCTCCAAGTAATGGAAGAGTGGAGAAAGTCATCACCACCTAGTGCTCCACTTCCCCACCGCCACAAGAAAAACTGGGAAAGGATGTGTCCCATTTACAATGATACTGAGGATAGAGAGGAGTTTTTGTCTACCTTTGAATGCCTCTGCAATCTGTACCAGATCCCGGATGATCAGCGAATGCCTGTCCTGCTGACCAGACTGACTGGAAAAGCCAGGGAGATATTTAATGAACTGGGGGAACAAGAAGCCTTGGATTATGAGCGGTTTAAAGATTCTGTGTTAAGGCGGTTCAAGGTTACTCCTGAATCTTACAGAGTTAAGTTTAGAAAGTTTCAAGTGTCTAATGATTGCACTTCTGTAGAATGTGCTCATAAGCCGATGGGTTTTGTTAAAAAGTGGGTTGTGGGAGCAAAGGCACATGGAAGTTTTGAAAAACTGCTGGATTTAATAATTTTGGAACAACAGATCTTGGACATTGTGCCTGACCATGTGAGAGTAGCTGTGTGTGATAGGAACCCTGAGTCAGTCCTACGGGCTGCAGAGATTGCGGATGCCCCTACCCAAAACAGGGCTCGAGAAGGGTGTAAACCCCCGGTGAAAACTAATCACCATTCTCCCCAGTTCAAGGGGGGGGAGGGGGAAAGGATTTAAAAGTAAACCTGGCCCTGACTATTCTAAAGGAGCTCATGGGGGCCCAGAGGATAGGAACTCTCACCACAAGAATAAACAGGTTAAATGCTATCACTGTGGTGTGCTTGGCCACATGAGACCAGATTGCCCGACCCTGAAGGGCAGCCCAAAACCAGCAACCCCAAATGCCACGGTAAATGCTAATCCTGTTATAAACTCACAGGCAAGCCACACACAGCCCACCATTGGTGCCCTGTGTGCAAATGCTGTTTCTGTGGTCTCTGAAGAATTTGACCTTAAAACTCATATTAAAGCTAAATATGGGAAAAATAATGCAGAGTTTATTACCAGTGCAGAAGTGAATGGAGTAAGGCGTATGGCATGGAGGGACACCGCAGCGGATATTACTTTGGTTAAAGCAAGTCTTGTCACGGAGGAAGATTATTGGCCAGATGAAAGTGTAACTGTTGTAGCCTTATCTGAGTATTTTGTCAGGGCGTCTTTGGCTAAAATCCACCTGAAATGGAAGGGATTTGAGGGCACCATGGTTGTGGGAGTAAAAAACACAATCTCTAAGGATCTTATGATTGGAAATATTAAAGCTATGTTCAGTCAAGTTAACAAACCAGGCACAGGAGAGGTTGTGTCTAAAGTTGTGTCTTTGGAAGGTTTTTCCAAAAGTT
>NW_020692717.1:0-3080 GCF_002925995.2 Terrapene triunguis
GTACATGATGCTCGCGTCTTCAGGCAGTCTCTTCTGTTTCGAAAGCTGGAGGAAGGGACTTTCTTCCCGGACCAGAAAATAACCATTGGGGATGTTGAAATGCCTATCGTTATCCTTGGGGACCCAGCCTACCCCTTAATGCCATGGCTCATGAAGCCATACACAGGCAGCCTGGACAGCAGTCAGGACCTGTTCAACTACAGGCTGAGCAAGTGCCGAATGGTGGTGGAATGTGCATTTGGCCGTTTAAAAGCGCGCTGGCGCAGCTTACTGACTCGCTCAGACCTTAACGAAAAGAATCTCCCCATTGTTATTGCTACTTGCTGTGCGCTCCACAATATATGTGAAAGTAAGGGGGAGACATTTATGGCGGGGTGGGAGGTTGAGGCAAATCGCCTGGCCGCTGATTACGCGCAGCCAGACACCAGGGCGGTTAGAGGAGCACAGCAGGGCGCGGTGCGCATCAGAGAAGCGTTGAAAACCAGTTTTGTGACTGGCCAGGCTACGGAGTGAAACTTCTGTTTGTTGCTCCTTGATGAACCCTCTGCCCCTCCCCCACCACCCTGTTAACTCTACTTCCCTGCAAACCAACCACCCCACCCTCCCCTACCACCCTCCCCCCTTCGAGCACCACTTGCAGAGGCAATAAAGTCATTGTTACTTCACATTCATGCATTCTTTATTAATTCAGCACACAACTAGGGGGATAATTGGAAAGGTAGCCCGGGATGGGTGGGGGAGGAGGGAAGGAAAAGGACACACTCCAATTTAAAACTTTAAAACTTATTGCTATGGAAATCATCTAGGGTGGAGTGAGTGGGTGGCCGAAGGCCCCCCCACCGTGTTCTTGGGCGTCTGGGTGAGGAGGCAATGGGACTTGGGGAGGATGGCTGCTGGTTACAGAGGGGCTGTAGCGGCGGTCTCTGCTCCTGCTGCCTTTCCTGCAGCTCAACCATACGCAGGAGCATATCACTTTGATGCTCCAGCAGCCGGAGCATCGACTCTTGCTTTCTGATTACAAGTTGACGCCACCTCTCCTCTTCAGCCCGCGTTTCAGCACTCAACTTCTCATCTTCAGCACGCCACCTCTCCTCTCGCTCATATTGGGCTTTTTTAAAATCAGTCATTGACTGCCTCCACGCATTCTGCTGTGCTCTGTCAGCGTGGGAGGCAGTCTGAAGTTCAGTAAACATTTCGTCACGCGTCCTTCGCTTCCTTCTTCGAATATTCACTAGCCTCTGCGAAGGAGTAAGATTTGCAGCTGGTGGAGAAGGGAGAGGTTGTTAAAAAAGATACATTTTAGAGAACAATGGGTAGACTCTTTCACGTTAGATTTTGCTGTTCACAACATCACACAGCACATGTGCTTTCGTTACAAGGTCGCATTTTTCCTCTTATATTGAGAGTCTCCTGGTTTGGTGTGAGAGATCACTCACGCAGTGCCAGGACACAGATTTCAGCTTGCAGGCAGCCATGGTAAGACATATAGTCTTTGGGCTTTTTTAACCTTCTTAACATGTGGGGATGGTTTCAAACAGTTCTGCCCTCATTTCCCATACCAAGCACCCGTGCCATTTAAAATGGGTTTGCGATGTAAAAGGAGGGGCTGCGATTTCAGGTTTAACATGCAGCACAAACCCAACTAACTCCCCTCCCCCTCACACCCAATTCTCTGGGATGGTCACTTCAACCCTCCCCCCCACCGCGTGGTTAACAGCGGGGAATATTTCTGTTCAGCAGACCAGGAAGGGGCACCTCTGAATGTCCCCTTAATAAAATTGCCCCATTTTAACCAGGTGACCGTGAATGATATCACTCTCCTGAGGATAACAAAGAGTGATAAGGAATGGATGTTGTCTGCATGCCAGCAAACACCGGGACCATACGCTGCCATGCTTTGTTATGCAATGATTCCAGACTACGTGCTACTGGCCTGGCGTGGTAAAGTGTCCTACCATGGCGGACGGGATAAGGCAGCCCTCCCCAGAAACCTTTTGCAAAGGCTTTGGGATTACATGAAGGAGAGCTTTCTGGAGATGTCCCTGGAGGATTTCCGCTCCATCCCCATACACGTTAACAGACTTTTCCAGTAGCTGTACTGGCCGCGATTGCCAGGGCAAATTAATCATTAATCATTAAACACGCTTGTTTTTAAACCATGTGTAATTTTTGCAAAGGTACACTCACTAGAGGTCCCCCCCTGTGTGCCCTCAGGGTCTTGGGTCAGTTCGGGGGTTACTGTTTCCAGGTCCAGGGTGACAAACATATCCTGGCTGTTGGGGTAACTGGTTTCTCCGCTTCCTTGCTGCTGTGAGCTATCTATGTTCTCTCCATCCTCATCTTCCTCGTCCACCGAACCCGCTTCCCCGTTTGCAGAGAGGGACTCATAGAACACGCTTGGGCTAGTGGTGGCTGCACCCCCTAGAATGGCATGCAGCTCCGCGTAGTAGCGGCATGTTTGCGGCTCTGCCCCGGACCTTCCGTTTGCGTCTCTGACTTTGTGGTAGGCTTGCCTTAGCTCCTTAATTTTCACGCGGCACTGCCGCGCGTCCCTGTTATGGCCTCTGTCCTTCATGGCCTTGGAGATCTTTTCTAATGTTTTGCCGTTTCTTTTACTGTTTCGGAGTTCGGCGAGCACTGCTTCATCTCCCCAGATGGCGATCAGATCCTGTACCTCCCGTTCGGTCCAGGCTGGAGCTCTTCTGCGATCCTGGGACTGGGACTGGGACTCCATCACGGTTACCTGTGCTGATGGGCTCTGCATGGTCACCTGTGCTCTCCACGCTGAGCAAACAGGAAATGAAATTCAAACGTTCGCGGGGCTTTTCCTGTCTACCTGGCCAGTGCATCTGAGATGAGAGTGCTGTCCAGAGCGGTCACAATGAAGCACTGTGGGATAGCTCCCGGAGGCCAGTAATGTCGAATTCCGTCCACACTAACCCAATTCCGACCCCCTAAGGTCGATTTTATCGCTAATCCCCTTGTCGAGGTGGTGTTAGGAAACCAGTTTAAAGGGCCCTTTAAGTCGACAGAAAGGGCTTCGTAGTGTAAACGTGTCCAGGCTTAAGTCGATTTAACGC
>NW_020692718.1:0-2618 GCF_002925995.2 Terrapene triunguis
ACTCATATTTAGCTTGTGGTCCACTATAACCCCTAGATCCCTTTCTGCCGTACTCCTTCCTAGACAGTCTCTTCCCATTCTGTATGTGTGAAACTGATTTTTCCTTCCTAAGTGGAGCACTTTGCATTTGTCTTTGTTAAACTTCATCCTGTTTAACTCAGACCATTTCTCCAATTTGTCCAGATCATTTTGAATTATGACCCTGTCCTCCAAAGCAGTTGCAATCCCTCCCAGTTTGGTATCATCCGCAAACTTAATAATCGTACTTTCTATACCAATATCTAAGTCGTTAATGAAGATATTGAACAGAGCCGGTCCCAAAACAGACCCCTGCGGAACCCCACTCGTTATGCCTTTCCAGCAGGATTGGGAACCATTAATAACAACTCTCTGAGTACGGTTATCCAGCCAGTTATGCACCCACCTTATAGTAGCCCCATCTAAATTGTATTTGCCTAGTTTGTCGATAAGAATATCATGCGAGACCGTATCAAATGCCTTACTAAAGTCTAGGTATACCACATCCACAGCTTCTCCCTTATCCACAAGACTCGTTATCCTATCGAAGAAAGCTATCAGATTGGTTTGACATGATTTGTTCTTTACAAATCCATGCTGGCTGTTCCCTATCACCTTACCACCTTCCAAGTGTTTGCAGATGATTTCCTTAATTACTTGCTCCATTATCTTCCCTGGCACAGAAGTTAAACTAACTGGTCTGTAGTTTCCTGGGTTGTTTTTATTTCCCTTTTTATAGATGGGCACTATATTTGCCCTTTTCCAGTCTTCTGGAATCTCTCCCGTCTCCCATGATTTTCCAAAGATAATAGCTAGAGGCTCAGATACCTCCTCTATTAGCTCCTTGAGTATTCTAGGATGCATTTCATCAGGCCCTGGTGACTTGCAGGCATCTAACTTTTCTAAGTGATTTTTAACTTGTTCTTTTTTTATTTTATCTGCTAAACCTACCCCCTTCCCATTAGCATTCACTATGTTAGGCATTCCTTCAGACTTCTCGGTGAAGACCGAAACAAATAAGTCATTAAGCATCTCTGCCATTTCCAAGTTTCCTGTTACTGTTTCTCCCTGTTCACTAAGCAGTGGGCCTACCTTGTCTTTGGTCTTCCTCTTGCTTCTAATGTATTGATAAAAAGTCTTCTTGTTTCCCTTTATTCCCGTAGCTAGTTTGAGCTCATTTTGTGCCTTTGCCTTTCTAATCTTGCCCCTGCATTCCTGTGTTGTTTGCCTATATTCATCCTTTGTAATCTGTCCTAGTTTCCATTTTTTATATGACTCCTTTTTATTTTTTAGATCATGCAAGATCTCGTGGTTAAGCCAAGGTGGTCTTTTGCCACATTTTCTCTTTCCTAACCAGCGGAATAGCTTGCTTTTGGGCCCTTAATAGTGTCCTTTGAAAAACTGCCAACTCTCCTCAGTTGTTTTTCCCCTCAGTTTTGATTCCCATGGGACCTTACCTATCAGCTCTCTGAGCTTACCAAAATCCGCCTTCCTGAAATCCATTGTCTCTATTTTGCTGTTCTCCCTTCTACCCTTCCTTAGAATTGCAAACTCTATGATTTCATGATCACTTTCACCCAAGCTGCCTTCTACTTTCAAATTCTCAACGAGTTCCTCCCTATTTGTTAAAATCAAGTCTAGAACAGCTTCACCCCTAGTAGCTTTTTCAACCTTCTGAAATAAAAAGTTGTCAGCAATGCAGTCCAAGAATTTGTTGGATAGTCTGTGCCCCGCTGTGTTATTTTCCCAACATATATCCGGATAGTTGAAGTCCCCCATCACCACCAAATCTTGGGCTTTGGATGATTTTGTTAGTTGTTTAAAAAAAGCCTCATCCACCTCTTCCACCTGGTTAGGTGGCCTGTAGTAGACTCCTAGCATGACATCACCCTTGTTTTTTACCCCTTTTAGCCTAACCCAGAGACTCTCAACACTTCCATCTCCTATGTCCATCTCTACCTCAGTCCAAGTGTGTACATTTTTAATATATAAGGCAACACCTCCCCCTTTTTCCCCTGTCTATCCTTCCTGAGCAAGCTGTATCCATCCACACCAACATTCCAATCATGTGTATTATCCCACCAAGTTTCAGTGATGCCAACAATGTCATAGTTGTATTTATTTATTAGCACTTCCAGTTCTTCATGCTTATTACCCATACTTCTCGCATTTGTATATAGGCATCTAAGATACTGGTTTGATCTTTCCTCCCGGTTTTGTCCTGACCCTCCTTTCTCTCTGCCAATATAGCCCACACTCCCTCTCGTCTCCGACCCATCTCCCAGGTCTCCATGTTCCCCACTTACCTGCGGGCTTTGCTCACCTGTCCCCGTCGAACCTAGTTTAAAGCCCTCCTCACTAGGTTAGCCAGTCTGTGTCCAAATAGGGTCTTTCCCCTCCTCGAAAGGTGAACACCATCTCTGCCTAGCAGTCCTTCCTCAAATAGCATCCCGTGGTCTAGGAAGCCAAAGCCCTCCTGGCGACACCATCTTCGCAGCCAGGCATTCACCTCCATGATGCATCTGTCTCTGCCCGGGCCCCTACTGAATCGTCTTCTCTCTCGTATACTTTTGTACTGGTCCTCAGCTATTTGTCCATGT
>NW_020692719.1:0-1694 GCF_002925995.2 Terrapene triunguis
GGCGTTGCAAGCTTCCAGAGGGCTATGGCCACTCGCTTCTGGACAGTGAGGGCTGCTCGCATGCGGGTGTCCTTGCGCTTCAGGGCAGGGGACAGCAACTCACAAAGTTCGAGGAAAGTCCCCTTCCGCATGCGAAAGTTTCGCAGCCACTGGGATTCATCCCAGACCTGAAGCACTATACGGTCCCACCAGTCCGTGCTTGTTTCCCGGGCCCAGAATCGCCGTTCAACAAAATCCACATGCCCCATTGCCAACGTCATGTCCTGGGCGCTGGGGCTCGTGGTTTCTGACAGCTCTGTGCCACTCTCCGACTTCAGGCTCTCACGGCGGTGCCGTAGCCTCCTCGCCCGATTTCTCTGCATCTGCCTCAGGGAAAGGTGTATGATAAGCTGCGAGGTGTTGAGAACGGCCACAAGTGCAGCGATGGTCGCAGCGTGATCCATGATCGCAGTGCTGTGGCGTCCGCGCTGTCACTGACCAGAAAAGTGCGCGAACTGATTTCCCGCCGGCGCTTTCATGGAGGGAGGGAGGGCGTTAGTGACGGACGGATGACGACAAATTTTTTTTACCCAGAAGGCATTGGCGGCTCGACCCAGAATTCCGATGGGCAGCGGGGACTGCGGGAACTGTGGGATAGCTGCCCACAGTGCACCGCTTCCAATATCGACGCTCGCCCCGTTAGTGTGGACTCACAAAGTCGAATTACTGTCCTTAGTGTGTCCTTAGTGTGGACACACACGTTCGACTTTGCAATATCGATTCCACATATTCGATTTAAGTAAAATCGAATTACCCTCGTAGTGTAGACATACCCTCAGTCTGCATGTGACTGGCGCTCACTGCCGCCCTGAGTAAGGGGTACATGGCAGTAGTTTCCACTTGAGACAGCAGTCCTAGAGCAGCAGCTGAATCCCAGCCTAGTTCACCACATTAATAGGTGGTGACCAATCTCAACTGAGAGCATATGGCCAGGCTTCCCAGGACAGAGATAGCAAAGGGCTCCATGAGCCAACACAAGGCCAGGTCTCCTACCTGTGTTGCCATAGTAGCACGGGGTAGTAGGGTCAGTCTCATCATAACAGCAGCCAGCCTGGGAGCAAGCAGCTCGGCCTAGGGCATCTCGGCAGGGGATCTTCCCAGTCACCACGCGGCACTGCTGCTGTGTGAGATGGGCACCTAGAACAGCAGGGTGTAGATTAAGGAGAGCTGGAGATCCTCTGAAGGGATTGCAGTCGGCCCTCCCTAAAAACGTAGCCATTTGTGTGCTCCATTACTCCAGCTGCCAAGTCACCAGATACTCCCCCCACCCCTTCAAATAGGCTTTTATTCCAGATCCCCAGTCATTCCAGTATCCTCACACCACAGGTTGCCTCAAACCACTATGTACACAGAGCCCCACGCCAGGTCTCACAGGTACAAGATGTGGCTGGTCATCAAGCAGGCACCAGTGACAGAATTTCCTGTGTGATCTCAAGTTCCTTTTCTACTGTTGTGGGAGAAATGAGCCACACCACTCAACCCTCTTTCCCCGGAGATATGACCACTCTCAATTCTAACATAGCAGCTGTGAGGAGGAGACAAGGAACAGTTCCAGTTAAGGCCACCAGACAAGATGACATACCCATGTTCCTTGGTGGAGGATAGATGTGGGGCACCGGGCGCACCAGGCCCGGCTGCGGCTGGGGCACCGGGCG
>NW_020692719.1:1704-15582 GCF_002925995.2 Terrapene triunguis
TGCGGCTGGGGCACCGGGCGCACCAGGCCCGGCTGCGGCTGGGGCACGTAGCGCATGGTCTCCTCTGGGGTTAAGTCATGTTCAGTGGGCTTGGGGCAGGTCATGTTCACGTCACGGGTGGCAGCGACAGCCCTGGTGCTCAGTAGTTCTTCTACACGGACCCGCAGGTGATTACGGCCATCCTGTACAAAAAAGAAAGTGCAAGTATTAGGTGTGTCAATCAACCCTGAGGCATTAATAGAAATAGGTGCAGGGAGACTAGTAGGGAGCCAACAGCTTTACCTCTCTGCTGGGGGTTATGGGAGAGGTCAATAAGGTTAGTTGGACAGCCCACAGTAAACTTCATTGTTGTGATGCTCAGTGACACTTTCTGCACCAGAGTCAAGGACTGTGCATTGCTGGGATGCAGGCACAGGTCTTCGTAACAGGAGCACAGAGGATGCTATGGAGGTCAGAGGTGCAGAAACTCACCTTCTTCAGCACATGACAGCCATTGTAGCCTGCTGAGAAGATCACCGCCCCTTCCTGGGGAGATGTGACCCAGTGGAGGCAGATGGAGCAGTTAGTAACCTCAAAGACTGTCCCAAACTCATCTGTGGAGATAGCATGGAGGTGGCAGGAGAAATTTGACGTGAGACAGTTCCTTCAGCACCCTCCCCTCACCCAAGTAGTGCAGAAGACCAATGTTTCTTAAGTACTCCTATTTGGATCAGGGACAGTCGTCCACTACATTGTGCAGTCTCAGTGCAGCTCAGGTAGGCCTGATCCTAAATAGGAAGATTCCCCATTTATAAGGGATCAGCTGATTCCAAAGTGAGGTTTTGGGACATAGCCCTATTACAACACTGCAGTGACTCCAATGTAAAGTTATCCCACAAGACAAGCCTATGCCGCATAAGCAGCTGAGAACTCAAAGCCAATCCTTTGGGAGGTTACAAGAATTTTAAATTAAATTAATGGAGATATCCTATCTCCTAGAACCGGAAGGGACCTTGAAAGGTCATCGAGTCCAGCCCCCTGCCTTCACTAGCAGGACCAAGTACTGATTTTTTTGCCCCAGATCCCTAAGTGGCCCCCTCAAGGATTGAACTCACAACTCTGGGTTTAGCAGGCCAATGCTCAAACCACTGAGCTATCCCTCCCCCCTTGCCACTGAGGTAAGAAGGCTCCTGTCCTCTGCCTTCTGTCCAGGACTTGCAACTGACAGGCTTATTTTGGAGCAGGAACATGTGCAATAACATAAGCTAGAAGGAAGAGTTAGGTCTGGCACCAGCCTGTTTAGGCCATCCAGATACATCCTAGGAGCAGTGACTCACAGGATGTGCTGTGAGGCATAAAGGATAGTGTCAGCTCGGAGTAACTGCACCTGTATTCCCTCCTTGTGGTCCCTTGAGGACATCTACTCTAGGCCCTCAGTTCCTTGGCCATCACCTCTCTTGGGCAGAGGCCTGCACCTCTTTACCTCCTGACCAGTGTGTTCCCTGCCTATACTGCAGTATCCCCAGCAAGCCAGACTGCCTAAATGGCCAGCACCTGCACTTTGCTTTCTCTCCAATAGGTAGGGCCCTACCAAATCCACAGCCTTGAAAAATGAGTCACCAACCATGAAATCTGGTCTTGTGTGCTTTTACCCTATACTATGTAGATTTCATGGGGGATACTAGCATGTCTCAAATTGGGGGTCCTGACCCAAAAGGAAGTTGCAGGGGGTCACAAGGTTATTTTTTGGGGGGGGGGTCATGGTATTGCCACCCTTAGTTCTGCACCGCCTTCAGAGCTGGGCAGCCAGAGAGCAGCAGCTGTTATAATAGAATATCAGGGTTGGAAGGGCCCTCAAGCAGGACCAATCCCTAACTAAATCATCCCAGCCAGTGCTTTGTCAAGCCTGACCTTAAAGGAAGGAGATTCCACCACCTCCCTAGGGAACCCATTCCAGTGCTTCACCACCCTCCTAGTGAAAGAGTTTTTCCTAATATCCAATCTAAACCTCCCCCACTGCAACTTGAGACCATTACTCCTTGTTCTGTCATCTGGTACCACTGAGAACAGTCTAGATCCATCCTCTTTGAGGTGCCCAGCACCCCACCAGCAGCACAGAAGTAAGAGTAGTAGTACTGCAATTCCCCCCCCCCGCCTCCTTTTTGGGTCAGGACCCCTACAATTTCAGATTTAAATAGCTGAAATCATGAAATTTACAGTTTAAAACCTGTGACTATGAATTTGGTAGGGCCCTAGGTATGACCAGTGTATTGCCAGCTGCTGTAAGTTACCACTCAGCATCTTCTAAGCAAGCACATTTATTCTTAAGACAGAGGAGATGTTAAAAAAGAAGATCCTAAATGCATGCTAAGAAGCTGACCAGAGGGCACCACAATGGCCAACTCAAGCTCTGGTAGGTGTTACTCCTTCCAACCTGTCCCCAAGCATTGCCCCCCCCAACCCTTGGTGAGACAGGTCTGTCCCTTTGCTGAGTCAGTTTAAACTCAGGCTCATTTTCCAGGAGTCCTTTCTTGGTCTGTTGGTTCCCAGAGAGTCCAGTTTGAACTAGTGTATGGGAGCCTCTCCAGGAGGTGGTACCTCTCTGGGGGTTAAGGCAAAACAGCCAGATTGCATAATGGCCATTCACTGTTTTTAGTTCCTGGAGGAGCTGCAGTCGCCACTCCCCCATAGAGGGGAGCACAAGTTAGCTCTAGACCAGTCATTAGGACAATGGATACTTATATTTAATTCAACAACAAGGCCTCCCAAGGATATGCAGGAAATTACCCCTTCAGTCAGACTAGCCCAGGAGTTCACGATCTAAGGTTAACAGGCAGGCCAGCTGAGATCATGGCAAAAGGAAGGAGGTCACCTCACAACTGAAGGTTAAGAGATCACATCCCTTCTCCAGCCTACTCAACAGAAGTAATTAAGTCAGAAGCTCCCAGTTAACACTATTAGCAGATGGAAAGGCATAGGACCCCAACAGGCAGCCACTTACCCACAACTTTGAAGCGGACAGTGCGGCCTGGACTGGGAAAGACCAGCAGCTGCATCCCATAGTCTCCACAGTCATACTCATACCCAGGCTGCAAGACAGAGAAACTGATCCCAAGGAAGTCCCCCTGCCCAAGGGCTGTCCCCAGGGACCAGAGCAGCACTAAGCTCACAAAATACCTACAGCCCAGCCCCATGGTTTCAGGAGCTGCTAGCAAAACCCTGCCCAGCAGCCACTTCCCATACAAGGAAGAGGAAGCTATGGGACTGGGGCAGTGTGGGAAGGGGCGGGGTGTGAACCATGAGAGCAGAGAGGCTGCATCTGGGGAGCTCCCTGCTGCTGCTGAGGGGCCGGGTCACAAGTGCAAAGCTCAGGGTGAAAGGGAAATGTCAGCAAAGCTCCTACCCCCATCTTCAAATGCAACCCCAGCTTCCTGCCCTCCTCCCAGTTCTTGTTTTGATATTGTGATGGCAATTGAAGCTTCCCTCTCCACATGATGTTCTTTTCCCCTCTATTTCTCTGTGTTCCTCTTTCATGTAGTGGTGCAGATCTCTGCCTGCCATGCAAGAGACTGGGGGTTGATCGCCTGGTGAGGAGGCAGCATGTTTGATGGGGTTGCCTGCGATAGCAAGGGACTGCACTTGATGTCCCACAGTTTCCTTTCCAGTCATGTATTTCCCTCCCTTGTCTACATTTATTCTCTTTCCCTCCTCCACATCCTCATCCCTCCAAGCTGCTCAGAGTTCTTGGTACACATTCATTGAGCTTCACTACACCTCTGGTGAGAGAAATAAGTATCATTATCCCCATTATACAGATGGGAAAACTGAGGTACAGGGCGGCACAGTGACATGCCCAAGGTCACAGCGGGAGATTAGCGTCAGGTTTGAGATTAGAACCCAGGGGTCCTGATTGCATATGCTGTACACAGACCAGGAGTTCATGCTGCCCTCTTTCAACATGAAAGTCTGAAAACCTCCTCTGAGGGGAGCATGACCAGAATTGAAAACAAAAAGGTGAACAGAAGACACAGGAGAAAAGAAACTCAGCTGGTTTGCTAATATTCTTCTTAGTTTATTTCCATTTTCCACCCAAGGGTTATATTTTGAAAAAAACATTGAGACACAGTCTTTTAAATGACACTTTTCAAACCTACATAGTATGAAAAGCTGGACACAGCAACCAGTGCCTAGATGTGATGTTGATTGGTGCCCTAGAAGTGCCTGGGAGAAATACAGGCAGTTTCTTTCAAATGCAAACAACCTCCTGCTCTAATGATAAGGGACCTCTCCCCATCCTTTTCCTGCTTCCCCTTCCTCTCCCTCTCCTCCGGCACATCTGAACAAGATGACCAGGTTGGCCTGGTTCTTCACTCCCTGCTGCTCCATTTTGTCTAGGCCCTTCAGTTCCCAGCCTTCATACAGCAGAGCAATGGACCCCAAGTCACCAAACTTCGTCTTCTGCATGATCCGCTTCTTGAGCTGATTAACTGTGTCACAGAGATCAGCTTCCAGGCACAGTGTTCTCTGGTCTATGAAGACGATGTTCGTCGAGGTTCGCTCAGGTGTTGGTTGATGGTTCTGGGCTGATGGTGAAGGGTTGTGGGTAGGCGGCCTTTTCCAAGGGAGCCTTGCAAACACAGGTGGGACAGTCCTGCAGCGCTGCTGAGCAGCCATCCTTCTGATTAACCTAACATGACAGGTGAGGAACAGAAGAATTGGAGACATTATCACCAGAAAATGCCTATTAGGGTGTTGTGCCCAACTACTGCACCCATCATGCTCACTTGCTACCCCCACACATTCCACCTACTGGACCCATTGTGTGTCCCTAACCCAGCCATTATCATTACTTATTATTTTGTAGTGCCCAAAAGTGTGTTTTGCACTTCCCTGAAACAAGTACAGACACAGACCTTGCCCCAAGGAGCTACTGAACCTAACCCTTGTCTACACTAGGGATTTCTCTTGGTTCCAACCATTGGTGTCTTTCACTACCATGTTTTCCTTTTGACAGACTTGAAGCATTTCCCAGCATGGATCCGTGTAGGGTATGTCTACACTGCACACTAAGCCTGGGTCTGTGGGATCCAGTGTTTCCAAGCCTGCACTTGAGCATCCATACTGCACTGTAAACCTGGGTTTATAATTGCTGGACCCGGGTTTCTCAGCCATGCTAACACATCCATACCACACTACACAGACCTTCTTACTCGGGTCTGCGGCTTGAGCTGTGTCTACACTGCAAAATGACAGGACTTGGACCTGAGTTGCAGTAGGACTTGGGCAGGCAGTACCGGATTTACCATGGCGCTGGGCCCACGGTCCAAAGGGGTCCCGGCCCGGCCCGCTCTTCTCCGCCCCACCCCAGTGGGGGCAGAAGCTTAGTGCTGCCGGCTCCTGCTGTAGCAGGGCAGGCTCTGCCGGCAGCCAAGCTCCTCCCCCGCCTCTTTCCCCAGCGTGCTACGTTCCCTCCCCCGTCCCTGCCACTGATCAGCTGCTTGCCGGCAGGAGGGAGGAGGAGGAGCGGAGCCTCAGCACTCTCGCTGCTCCGGGGAGGAGGCGGAGAAGAGGTGGGGGTGGGGCTTTGGAAGGGCATACCCCCTCCAGCCCCCTGCCGTGAGCACCCCCATGACCCCAGCCCACACCCACAGCCCTCTGCTCACCCTGACCACTGCACTCCCCTCACACACCCCCAACCCCCTGCCCTGACCCCTGCACCCCCACCCCCTGCACTCCCCCCAACACACCCAGCCCCCTGCACCCCCTCACACACACCCAGCCCCCTGTCCTGACCCCTGCACTCCCCTCACACCTCCCCAGCCCCCTGCCCTGACTCCTGCACCCCCCACACATCCCCAGCCCCCCACATCCCATGCCCTGACTCCTGAACCCCCCCACATCCCTACCCCCATCCTGAGCATCAACTGTGAGCTTCTGCACCCCCCGCATTCCCACCTGCACCCCTCGCACCAAACAGGAGCTGCCCCAGGTAAGCGCGCCACACCCCAACCTCCTGCCCCAACCCTGAGCCCCCTCCCTCACCCTAGCTCCTGGCCAGACCTCGCACCCCAATGTTTTTTTACAATATTTTGAAAGATCATTAAGTGGTCCGTCGAGACCCTCCGCAATTTTCAAGGGGTCTGTGGAAAAATAAGTTAGGCTACAAGAACAATCAAGGTACCTCACTTTATTTTCATTTACTTGCTATTACTTATAGGTGGAGGATGAAGAAAAAAAGAATAAAAAAACGGGGGCAGGGGGAGATAAGAGAGAATGTTCTTTTTCTTGGCTGGGTCCCAAGGAGGGGCCCCAAAAATGAAGCTGAGCATAGGGCCGGGGGGCCCCACTAACTCTAAATCCACCACTGGCTGTCACGTCACCTGGGCTGGGGATACTGTGTCAGCTGATCCCCACAGTCTTCAACCTACCTGGGCAGTACAGCAGACATGGCCCTGCCCACTAGCTCCTCTCCACTCCCTAGCCCACCCACCCCTTGCTTCCCACTGCTTAAGGCTTAGCGCTCTCACTTTTAAAAATGATTGCTTGCCCCTTTCCCCCCCTCCCCTCCCCCAGGCTTTTCTGGCACCCCTGTTGCCAGGTATCCAGTTTTAGACTGGAAACTCCAGTAGAAAATGAGACCTGGGTGTCCGGTTAGCAGTGCTGACTGGAAACTAAAAGTCCGGTTATAGGAGTAACCACATTACCCTCCGCTCCTCCCACTCCCAACACCCACCCCAGAGGGCTGGAAGAGAACCTGTCCTGCTGCTGCTGGATGTCACGGACTGTGGGGGAGTCAGGGTCCTGCACCCCCCACTTCCTGCGATTCACCGTGACTCTCAGCCAGCCAGTAAAACAGAAGGTTTATTAGACGACAGGAACATAGTCAAAGCAGAGCTTGTAGGTATGGAAAACAGGACCCCACAGTCAGGTCCGTCTTGTGGGGTAGGGAGCCCAGACACCAGTGCTGGGCCTCCCTCCATTTCCCTAGCCAGCTCCAAACTGCAACCCACTCCAGCCCCTCCTCTGTCCTTTGTCTCTTTCCCCAGGCCAGGTGGCCACCTGATCTCTTTGTTCTCCAACACCTTCAGTTGGCAACTTGCAGGGGAGGGGCCCAGGCCATCAGTTGCCACGAGACAGTGTGTCAGCCGTTCTCTGTGCAGACAGCATCACACCTGCCCTCTAGGGCTCTGCAACAATCACACAGCCTTATCCCACCACCTAGATACTTAAGAAATGCATAGGGGAAACTGAGGCACCCACACAGTATTCAGATAAAACATTAAGAACATTCCCACTTTGTCACACTGGAGGAGGGGCAGCTCAGTGCAGAGAGAGACGAAGAGAATGGTCTAGAACCAACCCTAGCTCCCGCCCCACTGTGCTTTTGCCCCCGGCCCCTTTTACAATCATTCCTGGGGGGCCCACAAATATGTTTGGAGCTGGGCCCACAAAAAGTTAATCCGGCCCTGCTAGCAGGGTCCTAGGACCCGGGTCCTGAGTGCTTGCTGATTTGTGTGTGGACAGGAGTGGGGCTTGGACTCAAACCCAAGTAAGACATACCCAAAGTCTCACCACACTTGTCCTATCACTGAGGCAATACTGACCTTGAGGATTTGAATCCAGAAATAACATTACAGAAACAACTGCCTATGGGAGAGAACAAGCCAATATGATCTGTGCGCTGCTGGGGGGGGGATGTTTGAAGTCATGAGATTTAAAAAAATAATACATTTGGGGTTGTTTTTAATTGCCTTCTTGATTTGGAGCCTTTAAGGTCTATATTTTCAGGCTTTTCTCTGTACCCCTGTGTCATAACTATAAAGGGAAGGGTAACAGCTCTCTGTGTACAGAGACTCCAAATCCTTTTACCTGTAAAGGGTTAAGAAGCTCGGGTAACCTGGCTGACACCTGACCCGAAGGACCAATAAGGGGGCAAGATACTTTCAAATCTTGGGGGGGGGGGAAAGGCTTTTGTGTGTGCTCTTTGTTTTAAGGGGTGGTTCGCTCTTGGGACTGAGAGGGACCAGACATCAATCCCGGTTCTCCCCATCTTTCTAAACAAGTCTCTCCTATTTCAAACTAGTAAGTAAAAGACAGGCAAGGCGTCTTAGATTTACTTTGTTTTCTCAACTTGTAAATGTACCTTTTTACCAGAGTGTGTATCTTTGTTTGCTGTACTTTGAACCTAAGACAGAGGGGGGTCCTCTGAGCTCTTTAAGTTTGATTACCCTGTAAAGTTATTCTCCATACTGATTTTACAGAGATGATTTTTACCTTTTTCTTTAATTAAAAGCCTTCTTTTTTAAGAACCAGATTGATTTCTCCGTGTTTTAAGATCCAAGGGGGTTTGGATCTGTATTCATCAGGAGTTGGTGAAAGGAGGGTGGGAGGAAGGAGGGGGGATGGTTAATTTCTCCTTGTTTTAAGATCCAAGGGGGTTTGGATCTGTGTTCACCAGGGAATTGGTGAAAGGTTTCTCAAGGCTTCCCAGGAAGGGAATTCTTGTGATGGTGGCAGCGGACCAAAGCTAAGCTGGTAGATAAGCTTAGAAGTTTTTATGCAGGCCCCTACATTTGTACCCTAAGGTTCAAAGTGAGGATACAGCCTTGACATGGTGGCGCAGCGGTGGAGATCGTTTAAACCCAAAAGCCAGTAAGAGATTTTTTTTTTTCCTTCTAGCTGCTTGGAAAGCAGAGCTGAAGGTAGATGCATATCTTATCTCTCCTTGCCTGAAGGCAGAGGTGTTAAGTTTTTTTTTTAACGAGGTCCTTTGTTAAGAGAAGGGTTCAAAGGGAGCAAACTTTGACTGACTGGTAAAGATAATTTACAAGTTGAATTGGTTTTTTTTTCTTTTTACATCCTCGGGAGTAGCTTGTTAGAAAGTCTCTGTTAACTCAGCAGCAGCCAGAGCTAAGTACATCCCAGTTTCAGTCAACTGCAGAGGGGTGTGACCCAGCACAAGAAAACCAGGAAAATGACTACCAAAGAAGAAAAAGCTAAAGAGGAGGCCCACAAGAGAGCTATGGAGCTGAAAGAAAAAGAGATAGAGCTGAGAGACAGAGAAGAGAAAGCCAAAGAGGGGGCCCACAAGAGAGAAATGGAGCTGAGAGACAGAGAAGAGAAAGCCAAAGAGGAGGCCCACAAGAGAGAAATGGAGCTGGAAAAAGCCAAACAGGAGGCCCATGAAAGAGAAGAAAAAGCCAAACAGGAGGCCCATAAAAGAGAGATGGAGCTGAAAGAAAAAGAGATGGAACTGGAAGCAGCAAGGACTAGGCAGGGTGCATCAGACCATCCTAACAACTCCTCTCCAGGTACCACTTCCCATCCCAGGAAATTCCCTACCTACAAGGCAGGCGATGATACTGAGGCCTTCTTAGAAAATTTTGAAAGGGCCTGCCTTGGATACAACATCCCTCCAACCCAGTACATGGTAGAGCTGAGGCCGCAGCTCAGTGGACCCTTAGCAGAGGTGGCGGCTGAAATGCCTAAGGAACACATGAACAGTTATGAACTTTTTAAAAACAAGGCCAGAATCAGAATGGGGCTAACACCTGAGCATGCCCGTCGGCGGTTCAGAGCCCTAAGGTGGAAACCCGATGTGTCATTTACCCGACATGCCTACCACATTGGGAAAAATTGGGATGCCTGGATATCAGGAGCAAATGTTAAATCTACGGAAGAGTTGCACTTCCTATTGCAAATGGAGCAGTTTTTAGAGGGTGTTCCTGAGGAAATAGAAAGGTACATCCTAGATGGGAAGCCCAAAACTGTAACCGAGGCGGGGGAGATTGGAGCCAAATGGGTGGAGGTGACAGAAAAGAAAAAAGCTAGTAGCAGTTGGAGCGAATATCAGAAGGGGCAAGCCGAAACAAAACCTTACCACCGGGGACAACCCAAGGCCCCACCCACATCCCAAGGGAAACCCCAGACGCCTTCTCACCCCACCACACCAGTCTCCATCAACCAACATCGCCCCGGTGATACCTTAGCAGGGCGATGTTTTAAATGTAATGAACTGGGGCATATAAAGGCTCACTGCCCCAAGAACCCCAACCGATTACAGTTCATTACACCCCAATCACACCAAAGATCCCCAGACCCAGATGCCTCTCTCATACCCTCGGAGCGAAGGGAAACCTTGAGAGTGGGCGGAAAGAAGGTTATCGCTTGGAGGGACACTGGGGCACAAGTGTCAACTATCCACCAATCCCTAGTGGACCCCAAACTCATCAACCCGGAGGCTACAGTGACAATTCAACCCTTCGTGTCACAGTCTGTAACCTTGCCTACAGCCCAGTTGCGTGTCCAGTACAAGGGCTGGGCAGGAATGTGGACTTTTGCAGTCTATGACAATTATCCCATCCCCATGCTGCTGGGGGAAGACTTGGCCAACCATGTGAAGCTAGCCAAGAGGGTGGGAATAGTCACCCGCAGCCAGGCTAAGCAAGCTTCCACCCCCATCCCTGTTCCTGAGCCGTCCACCAGGGCCCCGTCTGTGTTACCGGAGACCCAAACACAGGTGGTGGAACCGGATCCCCTGCCAACGACTGCAACAGCCGTAGTGGATCCAATCCCAGAGACCCAGCCAAAGCCAGTCCCGGAACCGGAACTGACAACGCAACCAGCACCAGAACCATTGCCAGCACTGAGTCCAGCGCTTGCAAACCCGTCTACAACTCCAATGCCAGAGGGCACCAGCGAGCCTGAACTGGCGGAAGTAGCAGATAACCCTACCCAAGAGGCTCAGCCAGAGCCTGAAATACCACATAGTGCACCAGCGGACAGCGGTTCACAGTCAATGGAAACAGTCCCAGCACCTGCATCGCTTCCAGAGGGACCAAGCCCCAGTCCACAGTCCAAGGAGGAACTGATGTCTCCAGCATCAAGGGAACAGTTCCAGGCCGAGCAGGAAGCAGATGACAGCCTTCAGAAAGCTTGGGCGGCGGCGCGGAGCACCCCACCGCCTCTCAGCTCTTCTAACCGATCCCGGTTTGTTGTAGAAAAAGGACTTTTATACAAGGAGACTCTTTCTGGTGGGCACCAGGAAGACTGGCATCCTCAAAGACAGTTGGTAGTTCCCACTAAGTATCGAGTAAAGCTCTTGAGCTTAGCCCATGATCATCCCAGTGGCCATTCTGGGGTGAACAGAACCAAAGACCGGTTGGGGAAGTCCTTCCACTGGGAGGGAATGGGCAAGGACGTTGCTAATTATGTCCGGTCTTGTGAGGTGTGCCAACGAGTGGGAAAGCCCCAAGACCAGGTTAAAGCCCCTCTCCAGCCACTACCCATAATTGAGGTCCCATTTCAGCGAGTAGCTGTGGATATTCTGGGTCCTTTCCCAAAGAAGACACCCAGAGGAAAGCAGTACGTACTGACTTTCATGGATTTTGCTACCCGATGGCCGGAAGCTGTACCCTTAAGCAACACCAAGACTAAAAGTGTGTGCCAGGCATTAGCAGACATTTTTGCCAGGGTAGGTTGGCCCTCCGACATCCTTACAGATTCGGGAACTAATTTCCTGGCAGGGAACATGAAAACCCTGTGGGAAGCTCATGGGGTGAATCACTTGGTTGCCACCCCTCATCACCATCAAACCAATGGTCTGGTGGAGAGGTTTAATGGAACTTTGGGGGCCATGATACGTAAATTCATAAATGAACACTCCAATGATTGGGACCTAGTGTTGCAGCAGTTGCTTTTTGCCTACAGGGCTGTACCACATCCCAGTTTAGGGTTTTCACCATTTGAACTTGTGTATGGCCGCGAGGTTAAGGGGCCATTACAGTTGGTGAAGCAGCAATGGGAGGGGTTTACGCCTTCTCCAGGAACTAACATTCTAGACTTTGTAAGCAACCTACAAAACACCCTCCGACACTCTTTAGCCCTTGCTAAAGAAAACCTAAAGGATGCTCAGGAAGAGCAAAAGGCCTGGTATGATAAACATTCCAGAGAACGGTCCTTCAAAGTAGGAGACCAAGTCATGGTCTTAAAGGCGCTCCAGGCCCATAAAATGGAAGCGTCATGGGAAGGACCATTCACGGTCCA
This sequence comes from Terrapene triunguis, assembly GCF_002925995.2. Taxonomy (NCBI): domain Eukaryota; kingdom Metazoa; phylum Chordata; order Testudines; family Emydidae; genus Terrapene; species Terrapene triunguis. Next base: position 13,729 of record NW_020692719.1, read on the forward strand.
GGAGCGCCTAGGAGCTGTTAACTATCTCATAGCCTCCCCCACCTCCAACATAAAGCCTAAGGTATACCATGTTAATTCTCTTAAGCCCTTTTATTCCAGAGAATTAAACGTTTGCCAGTTTACAGCCCAGGAAACAGATGACGCGGAGTGGCCTGCAGGTGTCTACTACGAAGGAAAAAGGAATGGTGGGGTGGAAGAGGTGCACCTCTCCACGACCCTGGGACGTCTGCAGCGACAGCAGATCAAGGAGCTGTGCACAAGCTTTGCACCAATTTTCTCAGCCACTCCAGGACGGACCGAACGGGCATACCACTCCATTGACACAGGTAATGCTCACCCGATTAGAACCCCACCCTACCGGGAGTCACCTCATGCCCAAGCGGCTATACAAAGGGAGATCCAGGACATGCTACAGATGGGTATAATCCGCCCCTCTACCAGTGCATGGGCATCTCCAGTGGTTCTAGTTCCCAAACCAGATGGGGAAATACGCTTTTGCGTGGACTACCGTAAGCTAAATGCTGTAACTCGTCCTGACAACTATCCAATGCCACGCACAGATGAGCTATTGGAAAAATTGGGACATGCCCAATTCATCTCTACTTTAGACTTAACCAAAGGGTACTGGCAAGTACCACTAGATGAACCCGCTAAGGAAAGGTCCGCCTTCATCACCCAGGCAGGGGTGTATGAATTCAATGTACTCCCTTTCGGGTTGCGAAATGCACCCGCCACCTTCCAAAGACTTGTAGATGGTCTCCTAGTGGGATTGGGAGAATCTGCAGTTGCCTACCTCGATGATGTGGCCATTTTTTCTGATTCATGGACAGAACACCTGGAGCACCTGGGAAAAGTCTTCGAGCGCATCCGACAGGCAGGACTAACTGTTAAGGCTAAAAAGTGTCAAATAGGCCAAAACAGAGTGACGTACCTGGGGCACCAGGTGGGTCAAGGAACTATAAATCCCCTACAGGCCAAAGTGGATGCTATCCAAAAGTGGCCGGTTCCAAAGTCAAAGAAACAGGTCCAATCCTTCTTAGGCTTGGCCGGATATTATAGGCGATTTGTACCACACTACAGCCAAATCGCCGCCCCGCTGACAGACCTAACCAGAAAGAAACAGCCAAATGCAGTTCAGTGGACTGATAAGTGTCAAAAGGCCTTTAACCAGCTTAAGGCAACACTCATGTCTGACCCTGTGCTAAGGGCCCCAGACTTTGACAAACCGTTCCTAGTAACCACAGATGCGTCTGAGCGAGGCGTGGGAGCAGTTTTAATGCAGGAAGGACTGGATCAAGAATTCCATCCTGTCGTGTTTCTCAGCAAAAAACTGTCTGAGAGGGAAAGCCACTGGTCAATCAGCGAAAAGGAATGCTACGCCATTGTGTAGGCGCTGGAAAAGCTACGCCCATATGTTTGGGGACGGCGTTTCCAACTACAAACAGACCATGCTGCGCTACAGTGGCTTCATACCGCCAAGGGAAATAACAAAAAACTTCTTCGATGGAGTTTAGCTCTCCAAGATTTTAATTTTGAAATACAACACATTTCGGGAGCTTCTAACAAAGTGGCTGATGCACTCTCCCGGGAAAGTTTCCCAGAGTTAACTGGTTAACAATTGTTCTTGGAATGAAACATATTGTTAGTTTTTATATAATCAGTAGTATGTCTAAAGGTACATGTGTCTTATTAACTCTGTTTTCTCCTAGAACTCCAGGAAGAAATCACAGCCAGTGTGGAACCGAACGTCCAACACTATCTGTGATTTGGGGGGCGTGTCATAACTATAAAGGGAAGGGTAACAGCTCTCTGTGTACAGAGACTCCAAATCCTTTTACCTGTAAAGGGTTAAGA
>NW_020692720.1:0-1212 GCF_002925995.2 Terrapene triunguis
CTGCTGATACATCCCAGAATGATGCTTGGGGTGGTTTTTTTTTTTTTTTTTTTGCAACATTGTACTGTGTATGATCTGTTTTTGTACAGTGTCAGCTGCACATGCAAGAATGTACCTGGGGCAAAGCAGCACTGGGGGCAGCAGAGCATGAGGGATGGGAAAGGGGCAGCTCTGCTGTAGCATGGATACTAGGGATAGCAGAGGCTGAAGGCTGTGGAAGGGGTGGCCTTACGGTCATCAGGGGAAGCCGAGGCTAACGTAGCCAATGTTTTATGTAGCCTTCCTAATGATCTCTAAATGGCAGCTGATCACAGGGAAAGGCAAATAGACAGTAATTGTTTTTAAACCTGTGATTTCAGTTAAAAATATTCCTTAAATGATTAAGAGTCAATAAACTTGGAATTAAATATTTAAGCCACAGTATGATAAGCTTCAGGTCTATTCCAGTATTATAGTCAATTTTCAGATTAGACATGTATCCTCCAATGGAATTTCATCCCTGTCTGCAATAGTTTTGCCAGAGATTAATTAAAAAACAAAACAAAAAAAGAAACCTCTTTTTCCAAAATACAATGATGTGAGCCACAAATATTCCACATTTGGGCATTATGAACAACAAAGCTTTGGTGACACACAATTATTCACACCGGTGTTAAATTGGAATGAGACCTTATTACACGATTAGGGAGCAATTTATACTAGGAGATGACTGGGAATAACAGTTTTCTAGTTTGTTTTGCTTTCAGAAATAAGTGCATCTTTGTATTCTTCCGTTAAGGCTGGAACAAAAACTCCTTCAGAGCAAGAAGTGATAGTATGTCAAAAACTACATGGTGAAAAAAGACAGTTTTGGAGTGAAGTTGCAGAATATATTGCAATACATACAACTGAAATGATTATATTGACTGTACCCAAATCAGACCATGAATTGGCTAGTGTGAATGTATAACACTATCCTTTATGAGATGGAATCTGTCCTGTTCTGTTGGTTATCAAATGCTCTAACAGACCAAATAGAGGCCTGCAGTTCTGGTACAAGATTATCTAATATGTATAATTGCTGTGGCACTGAAGATCCACATGACCCTTAAACTTGTCAAGGATTTGGGAAGTAACTATTTGCACTTTATAATCTCAGGTCTCTGACCTTCATGCTTCCATGGTGTGGGCTTTTCCAAGAAGACTAAGAACGTTAGGTGCCAAACTCTCATA
>NW_020692721.1:0-1110 GCF_002925995.2 Terrapene triunguis
TTTTTATAGATGGGCACTATATTTGCCCTTTTCCAGTCTTCTGGAATTTCTCCCGTCTCCCATGATTTTCCAAAGATAATAGCTTGAGGCTCAGATACCTCCTCTATTAGCTCCTTGAGTATTCTAGGATGCATTTCATCAGGCCCTGGTGACTTGCAGGCATCTAACTTTTCTAAGTGATTTTTAACTTGTTCTTTTTTTATTTTATCTGCTAAACCTACCCCCTTCCCATTAGCATTCACTATGTTAGGCATTCCTTCAGACTTCTCGGTGAAGATCGAAACAAAGAAGTCATTAAGCATCTCTGCCATTTCCAAGTTTCCTGTTACTGTTTCTCCCTCTTCACTAAGCAGTGGGCCTACCCTGTCTTTGGTCTTCCTCTTGCTTCTAATGTATTGATAAAAAGTCTTCTTGTTTCCCTTTATTCCCGTAGCTAGTTTGAGCTCATTTTGTGCCTTTGCCTTTCTAATCTTGCCCCTGCATTCCTGTGTTGTTTGCCTATATTCATCCTTTTGTAATCTGTCCTAGTTTCCATTTTTTATATGACTCCTTTTTATTTTTTAGATCATGCAAGATCTCGTGGTTAAGCCAAGGTGGTCTTTTGCCACATTTTCTATCTTTCCTAACCAGCGGAATAGCTTGCTTTTGGGCCCTTAATAGCATCCCTTTGAAAAACTGCCAACTCTCCTCAGTTGTTTTTCCCCTCAGTCTTGATTCCCATGGGACCTTACCTATCAGCTCTCTGAGCTTACCAAAATCCGCCTTCCTGAAATCCATTGTCTCTATTTTGCTATTCTCCCTTCTACCCTTCCTTAGAATTGCAAACTCTATGATTACATGATCACTTTCACCCAAGCTGCCTTCTACTTTCAAATTCTCAACGAGTTCCTCCCTATTTGTTAAAATCAAGTCTAGAACAGCTTCCTGCCTAGTAGCTTTTTCAACCTTCTGAAATAAAAAGTTGTCTGCAATGCAGTCCAAGAATTTGTTGGATAGTCTGTGCCCCGCTGTGTTATTTTCCCAACATATATCCGGATAGTTGAAGTCCCCCATCACCACCAAATCTTGGGCTTTGGATGATTTTGTTAGTTGTTTAAAAAAAGCCTCATC
>NW_020692722.1:0-4996 GCF_002925995.2 Terrapene triunguis
TAGATCCATCCTCTTTGGAACCCCCTTTCAGGTAGTTGAAAGCAGCTATCAAATCCCCCCTCATTCTTCTCTTCTGCAGACTAAACAATCCCAGTTCCCTCAGCCTCTCCTCGTAAGTCATGTGCTCCAGCCCCCTAATCATTTTTGTTGCCCTCCGCTGGACTCTTTCCAATTTTTCCACATCCTTCTTGTAGAGTGGGGCTCAAAACTGGACACAGTACTCCAGATGAGGCCTCACCAATGTCGAATAGAGGATTTATTACTAGAATTGGTCTGATAACTGCTGAGCTGGGTGTGTGCAGGCGTGGGCTCATTAACATCTGGAGCAGAGATCCCCCATCATGCAGTGCTTCCCTGCTTTTCTGGTCCCAGAGTTCTGTATGGTTCTTGCCTTGGAATCTCTGTTCTCTATTCTGTATGCTAATAGAAAGGCCTCCTTGGCCCATCTCAATGCGGCTAGGGGAGTTTCCTTAATTCTGTCATCCTTATCCCAGGGGTTTAGGTGTGTCTCCCACTGGCTTTTCATTGCTTTTTGTAAGTCTTTCTTCTGATGCAAATTTGGTTCAAGCAGAGGCTGGCTGGTTGGGGGGGGCAATGTCTTTCATGAGTCAGACAGGCTGGCTATTGCGCCCTGGTTCCCCAAGAACACAGAGCTGCTAGTAACAACCTGTCCTCCATGAATTTATACAGTTCTTTTTTTAACCATGTTATAGTTTTGACCTTCACAAAATCCTCTGGCAAAGAGTTCCACAGGTTGACTGTGCGTTGTGTGAAGAAATACTTCCTTTTGTTTGTTTTAAACCTGCTGCCTATTAATTTCATTTGGGGACTCCTAGTTCTTGTGTTATGGGGAGGAATAAATAACACTTTCCTATTTACTTTCTCCACACCAGTCATGATTTTATAGACCTCTATCACATCCCTCCTTAGTCCTCTCTTTTCCGAGCTGAACAGTCCCAGTCTTATTAATCTCTCCTCATATGGAAGCTGTTCCATACCCCTCATCATTTTTGTTGCCCATTTCTGAACCTTTTCCAATTCCAATTTGAGATAGGGCCACCAGAACTGCATGCAGTATTGAAGATGGGGGTGTACCATGGATTTATATAAAGGCAATATGATATTTTCTGTCTTATGAACTATCCCTTTCTTAATGATTCCCAACATTCTGTTCGCTTTTTTGACGGCCGCTGCACATTGAGTGGATGTTTTCAGAGAACTATCCACAGTGACTCTCAGATCTCTTCCTTGAGTGGTAACAGCTCATTTTATATGTATAGTTGGGATTGTGTTTCCCAATGTGCATTACTTTGCATTTATTAACATTGAATTTCATCTGCCATTTTGTTGCCCAGTCACTCAGTTTTGTGAGATCCCTGTGTAACTCTTCACAGTCTGCTTTGGACTTAAATATCTTGAGTAGTTTTGTATCATCTGCAAATTTTGTCACCTCACTGTTTACCCTTTTTTCCAGATAGTTTATGAATATGTTGAACAGTACTGGTCCCAGTACAGACCCCTGGTGGACACCACTATTTACCTCTCTCCACTGTGAAAATTGACCGTTTGTTCCTATCCTTTCTGTCCTATCTTTTAACAGTTACTGATCCAGGAGAGGACCTTCCCACTTATCCCATGACAGCTTACTTTGCTTAAGAGCCTTTTGGGAGGAACTTTTTCAAAGGCTTTCTGAAAATCTAAGTACACTACTTAGACTGGTCACCCTTGTCCACATGATTGCTGACTCCCTCAAAAAATTCTAGTAGATTGGTGAGGGATGATTTCCCTTTACAAAAAGCATGTTGACTCTTCCCCAACAAATCATGTTCATCTATGCATCTGATCATTCTGTTCTTTACTATAGTTTCAACCAGTTTGCCCGACACTGAAGTTAGGCTAAGTGGCCTCTAATTGCTGGGATCATCTCTGGAGCCTTTTCTAAAAATTGGTGTCACATTAGCCATCCTTCAGTCATCTGGTACAGAAGCTGATTTAAATGATTCATTAAATACCACAATTAGTAGTTCTGCAATTTCACATTTGAGTTCCTTCAGAAGTCTTCTCCAGCTTACTTATGAGAATGTCATGTGGGACTGTGTCAAAAGCCTTACTGAAGTCCAGGTATGTTATGTCCACCGCTTTCCCCCTGCCATCAACCAGTTACCTCGTCAAAGAAGGAAACCAAGCTGGTTTGGCAGGATTTGTTGTTGGTGAATCCATGCTGGTGATCACCCCTTCGTCCTCACAAATTGAAGGTTTTACACATTGCTCTAGTAGCTTTCCATTTGTCGAGGTCAGGATCACTGGTCTATAGTTCCCCGGCTCCTCTGTTTTCCTCTTTTAAAGATGGTCACTGTGTTAACCCTTCCCCCATCTTCTGAGACCTCTCCTGGCATCCATGAGTTTGCAAATATTATTGCCAGTGGCTCCAAGATTTCTTCGACTAATTCCTTCAGCACCCTGGGTTGAACAGCTTCCCGCCCCACTGATCTGAATTCATTCAAATTGGTCGGAACATCTCTGACGTGTTCCTTACTTATCCTGATCTGCAGCCTTTCCCCTTTGTTGTCTGTGGTAACTTCACTGGTCGCTCGCTCACATGTTGTTTTTGTGGGAAGACTGAAGCAAAGCAGGCACTGAGCAGCGCTGCCTTCCCACCATCTTCTGTCACCAGCTCGGGATTTTCTGGCCGATCTGATGATTCTTAGGGAAAAACTCAGGTTTTCTCTCCAATTTAAGGATTTTTTTAGCCCACGATCTCTCGGGACCATCTGGTGATTTGGGGGGGTCACTGTGCTTCGAGCAACCCCAGATCAGCGCCCTGCAGAGCCCAGCAGTACTGATGGTCCCCAAGGCAGATCTGTCCCTTCCAACCAGCCTCTGCTCTCACACTTCCTACCCCCCGTCTGTCTCTAGGTCTGTCCCAGCCAGACGCCCCAGCCATGGGCAGAGCCCTGCCGACACAGCAGAACACCAGGGAATGGGAGCTCCCGGTTCAGGGCCCCCCCTGGAGAGCAGGGGGTCCTGCCCCCCCGGCGGCCATGCTCAATGTCCTGATCCTCACCCTGCTCTGCAGGGGTAAGTAAGCAGCACCTGCAGCCCCAGTGCAGCAGGAAGACAGGCCTGTCCCAGGACTTGGAAGAGAGACTGGCTAGAGGGGGAGGGGAGCCCAATGCCCCAGTGAGGTGCTAGGGGCCGCCAAGCGACAGGGCGAGGGCAGGGGGCTCGATGAAGGGAGGGATGGAGATAAAGGGAGTGAGATTTGGTCAAAGACTCGGGGTTGGTTTCGCACGGTGCTGCAGGTCAGGAGTGAGGGGCACCGGAACAGCTGTGGGGGGAGCTCAGGTTTGGTCTCTGCTCTCTATGGGTCCCACTTCCATCCCTCTCCGTCCATGCAGGGTCCCTGTCCCAACTACCTGGATTTACCCTGACGGTGCCGCAGTCGGTGTCGGTGCAGGAGGGTCTCTGTGTTCTCGTCCCCTGCACCTTCACGTACTCAGCCTCATCCGACACCTACAATTCCCGGGACTACAATCCCTGGGCCCGGCTCTATGGATACTGGTACAAGGATCAGGCCAATGAGAGCCAAGATCCGCCCGTAGCCAGCAGTGACCCCAGCCGGGGGGTGTCTCAGGAGACCCAGGGACGGTTCCGGCTGGCGGGGGAGCTGGCGTATGGCGACTGCTCCCTGCTGATCAGTGAAGCGCAATGGAGGGACACAGGAAGGTATTACTTCAGATTCGAGAAAGGAACACTGAAATACAGTTACCGCTTCAATAACGCTATACTCACGATCTCTGTGCCAGGTAAGGGAAGCCGCAGTCACTGCTCATCAGGCCCCTTGAGCCAGCCAGTGCCTGCCCTGGGGCCGGATCGGGGCCGGCGCCCCTAGAGGGGAAAGGTCCCATAACCCTGAGTGATTCTCTTCCCTCTCCCCGTGTCTCAGAGCTGACGGAGGAGCCAGAGATCCAGATCTCACCGGCACGGGGGCTGCCAGGGATGCTGCTGGCCGGGAAGCCAGTAAATGTCACCTGCATGGCCCCTGGGTGCTGCCCCGGGCCCCCTCCCCTTCCCTCCAGCTCCTCCCCCAACTCAGCCCTGTGCTGGGATCCCCACCCCCCACCATGCACCCTCAGCCAATTTTACTCAAGGCCCCTTCCCTCCAAACCGTACTGCCCCTTCTCCCTTGGGATCTTCACCCCTTCCTGCCCCCCTTGGCTATGGCTCCCCCTTCCCATCCTCACCCCCAGGTCCCCAGGCCCTTCTCTTCTGGGATCCTCTCTGCCCCCGACCTTCCCTTCCCCCAGAATCCTCCTGTGCTGGGATCCACCCCCCCCATTCCAGTCCCCCCTTGCTGGGATTCCACCCCCCCTCACACCAGCCACCCCAGTTCCCCCTGAGATCCCCCCAGGCTGTCCCAGCGTGCCTCCTCCACCCCCTCCCCTTTCTGCCAGGATCGGGGGATGCTCTATATAGGCAGGGGCGGCTCTAGGCACCAGCAAAGCAAGCAAGTGCTTGAGGCAGCCCATTTGCAGGGGCGGCAGCTGGGGGATCCAGCCTGGGAGCTGATCACCAACAGGGGGCCCTGGGAGCTGTAGTTCCATGAGCCAGCCCTGGAGCAGGGAAAGAACTACATTTCCCAGCATTCCCTTGGCCACTACCAACAGGAAAGAGGGGGAGGGAGGGAGGAAGCTGAGACCTCATGCTGCAGCCTGCTGTGAATGGAGAGCTGCACTGGGAAGGGCAGGGATACCATATTTTAACATTCAAAAAATAGGACACTTCACGGGGAGGGAGGGTAGCCCCACCCTGCCACCATCGACTCCCTCCGACTGCCCCCCACAGAAACCCCAACCCATCCAACCCCCCCTGCACCCTGTCCCCTGATCACCCCCTCCCGGGACCCCTGCCCCAACTGCCCCCCAGGGCCCCACCCCTATCTAAGCCCTCTGGTCCTTGTCCCCTGATTGTCCCCTCCTGGGACCCCACCCCCTAT
>NW_020692723.1:0-4823 GCF_002925995.2 Terrapene triunguis
AATATTACATTTCTGTCTTCTTACCTATCCTGTAAGGTGATTTTGGTACATGGTCATATTCTGTTAGGAATGTTGCTGCAATTCAAAATGGAGTTTAGAAATTCAAGATGGCGCATATGATAGGAAGGGTTTGAACGCCGTTATGGTACCCTTTCTTCATGGCATTTTCCCACCAAAACTCTGTTTTCCTCACGGAACCTGAGGGACAGAGAACTGGCGGGAACCGGTTGGGAGCGGTGCCTGTCAGAGTGTGCCTCAGGAATGCACGCCTCAGAGAGCGTATAAGGGACTGTTAGTGGTGATGCAGGTGCTGTCCACCATCGAGGCAGCCATGTCCAGGTTCTTTGTGTGGCATTAGATCAAGACTTCACTTACTAACATCTGTCAAGGACTCTGATACTTACCTGACTCCTGTAATCCACCAAAGGATCCAGTGAGGGCTGCGCTATCCGCTCAGATCTGTTGATCTCCTGCTTGGGCAGTAGAGAGCCAGATCCTCCGATGTTCCACAGATCCTGAGACGGACCCTCCGTTGCCAGTGTCCTCCACCTGCAGCTAGAAGAGAGACAGTAATTATTTTTTGGACATTTATTAGTTTAGCCAAGGGACAGTTTAAGGGCCTGAGCTTTATGCCCCCTTGCTGGAATCTATTCATGGGTATTTGTAGTGTTCCCCATAGTGAATCTTCCCCCAGTTGTATCTATCCCTTAATAAATCTGCTTTCTGTTTAAGGTTATATCCTTTCTATCCTTTATTTCAATGCAAAATGGGCTGGAGGCACACAGATTTCTAATTCTCCCAGCTGATAGATGCTGGTAGGAGTTGAACCTGTTGTATATGTCACCTCCTTGTTATTAAACACAGAGATTTTGGGGTAACAATCCCTTTCCCTTTCCTAATGATTTCCCAACATTTTGTTCGCTTTTTTGACTGCCGATGCACATTGAGTGGATGTTTTCAGAGAACTATCCACAATGACTCCAAGATCTCTTTCTTAAGTTGTAAGAGCTAATTTAGACCCCATCATTTTAGATGTAGAGTTGGGATCATGTTTCTCAATGTGCATTACTTTGCATTTCTCAACATTGAATTTCATCTGCCATTTTGTTGCCCTGTCACCTAGTTTGGTGAGATCCCTTTGCCACACTTTGCAGTCTCTTTTGGCATTAACTAACTTGAGTTGGTTTACTTGTGGCACCTTAGAGATTAACACATTTATTTGGGCATAAGCTTTCATGGGCTGAAACCCACTTCATCGGATGTGGGTTTTAGCCCATGAAAGCTTATGCCCAAATAAATTCGTTAGTCTCTAAGGTGCCACAAGGACTCCACATTTTTTTGGCTGATACAGCTTAACATGGCTACCACTCTGTAACTTGAGTTGGTTTGTATCATCTGCAAATGTTGCCACCTCACTGTTTTCCCCTTTTTCCAGATCACATAGGAGTATGATGAACAGTACTGGTCCCAGTACAGACCCCTGGGGGACACCACTATTTACCTCTCTCCATTCTGAAAACTGACCATTTAGTCAGACCCTTTCTTTCTTGCCTTTTAACCAGTTACCTATCCCAGAGAGGACCTTCCATCTCATCCCATTTTGCTTCAGAGCTTTTGGTGAGGGACCTTGGCAAAGGCTTTCTGAAAATCTAAGTACACTATATGCACTGGATCACCTTTATCCACATGCTTGTTGACTCCCTGAAAGAATTCTAGTAGATTCGTGAGGCATGATTTCCCTTTACAAAAACCATGTTCACTCTTCCCCAACAAATAGTGTTTATCTGTGTGTCTAATAATTCTGCTCTTTACTATCATTTCACCCAATTTGCCTGGTACTGAAGTTAGCCTTAGTGGCCTGTAATTGCCGGGAAGCATCTCTGGAGCCTTTTAAAAACATTGGTGTCATATTAGCTATACTCCAGACATCTGGTATGGAAGCTGATTTAAAGGATAGGTTACATACCACAGTTAGTTAGTAGTACTGCAATTTCACATTTGAGTTTCTTCAGAACTCTTGGGTGAATACCATCTGGTTCTGGTGACTTATTGCTGTTTAATTTATCAATTTGTTCCAAAACCTCCTTACTGGTCCTTACTGAATACAGTCAAGTCATGATCAGTGCCCCAGAGCAACCACGAACATCCAGTCCAGTGATCAGTTCATCTTTATCCACCACAAGAAGGCCCACAATAGAGTCACCCCTAGTTGGGTACTTTGCATTAGAAAAGTATTTATAATTTTTCAAGATCTCCAAGGATGATTTACTCCTGGCTACGGGAGACCTCCCCATCTGTCTCCCAGTAGGAAGTCCCCCGTGCTAACCTAATTTCTTCCCACAAGTCACAGACAGGTGCAAAAGGAGAAACGTTTCCTGCTCTCTGGTTTGGATTCAGTGAACTGTGCCAGCCCCCCACCGGTTCACCTGCTGGGCTGTGTGAATTAGCAGATTGATCCCTATCCATTTGAGGTCCTGGGGTTCTCAATAACTAAGAACATAAAACAGGTAATGATGTGTCTAATGTGAGGATTCTCAAACTTCACTGCACTCCGACTCCCTTCTGACAACAAAAATTACTAAACGACGCCAGGAGGGGAGACTGAAGCCTGAGCCCTCCCGAGTCCCACCGCTCCAGGTGTGGGGGGAAAGCCAAAGCCCGAGCCCCATCACCCTGCGTGGGGAGGCAAAAATCGAAGCCCAAGGGCTTCAGCCCCAGACATGGGGCCTGCAACCTGAGCCTGACTGTCCAGGGCTGAAGCCCTCAAGCTTTGGAGTCAACCTCAGGCAGTGGAGCTTGGGCTTCAGCTTTGGCCCCATGCCCCAGAAAATTTATGCCAGCCCTGGTGACCCCATTAAAATGGGGTTGCAACCCACTTTGGGGTCCTGACCCACAGTTTGAGAACCGCTGGTCTAATGTAAAGTGCCACTCTGCCCACCACTTTTATCCTCTCTCCCCTACCTCAATGGGTTGTAACCAGTGACATTAACATTCCAGTCATACACATCGTCCCACCGGGTTTCCCCATTTCCCCACCCCAGGGAGAATTTCCAGCTCCTCTTCCTTATTGCCCAGGTTCCAGTGCCAAGAGCAGTGTTGCTTCCCTTCACGAGAGATGTCTTGCAGGGCACATACACTGCACCACAGCATTCCTCTGAGTCCACACTTGGGTTACTGCAGGTTGGGTTATCTATAAGCCAGGGAGAGACTCCATCTTACGTGTTCCTTTCTTCCCTCCATTGGAAGCTGCCGGGGGAGAAAGAGAACGTATCCCTAGGGCTGAGGCAGAATGGGATTGCTGGCATTGCAGCATGGGATTGCTGGCGTTGCAGCATGCTCTCCAGGAACCCTCAAGCCTTCCCTATCTGCTCTGCAGCATCAGAACAGCAGAGCCTGGATTGGAGCAAGGGAATGGCCTCTTTTCCCACAGAATCCTTCCCTCAGGCCCGGAGTATTTAGAGCAGAAATCCCTGTGCGTGTTAATGTTTCTCTAAAAAGAGTGGTGCAGCTTCTTGACTACACAATGCAAAGTGATCTGTTTGTAGAGATGCATAACGCCCTGTAGTGATTTCTCTGAGAAGATTCCCCTGAGCAGTTGCGGGAGGCAGGACCTTATTCCTTACCTCTCATGATAGGGCTGTGTGAGAGCTTGTAGAGAGCCAGAGGCAGCTTTCTAGAGGGATCATTCAAAAATTCCCTATGGAACCTAGGGGCTGCGGCCTACAGCAGGAAGGAGCCAGGTGGTTGTTGGAATGACTCTAGGTGGAATGCTATGGGATGGCTTTCTGATCACCGCTTCACTCTGCTTCTTCCCACACCCACCTTTGGGGTAAGTCCATCACCTCCTCCTTAGTGTATATGGGCTGGAAACCAGATATGGCATTAGGGAGGTTGCCCACTCAGCCCATGCACAGGAGGATCCATTGCAGTTCAAGTCCTCCTGCTTGTTGCAGCCCAGAGGAATGCATGACACTGAGCCTGAACTCTGTGACTGCATTAGTCACCAACAGCTGAGTGTGGCAGCAGAGGACACATACCATAAGCTCTGGGATCTGAAAAGAGGTCTCTGGAGCCTCGGGATGTGCAGGTTTGGAGACATGTGGCTCCTACCTAGTCCAAAGTAACCTGCCGTGCTCCCTGACAAGAGCCATATTAACAGGCAACACTGCGACTGACCGCCATGCCTCTCTATTTCCTTGGCCACATGTATTGTGTCCTTTTTCTGGTGGCTAGTCCAGAAAAAAGAGAAGAAGAGCTCACTACTCCTACCACCTCAGGGATTTGTTGGCTTGAGATCATGTTGATAGAAGCATGCAATAGTGACAGAAACTGGGATGTCGAGCCCCTAGAGTGACCTCTTACCTTTATAGACCTGCCCTTTCATCGTACAAGGCTATTTTAAAGTTGAGTGTGATAGTAAAGAGGCCCATTTTCAACCCTTCACCACACAAGAAAAAGCCCACAGTATTCATCATTAACTATTTATTTCTACGCTCCTGGCTCCCAAACTGCTTTTCCTCCTTACTGCCACCAGCCACCTTCGCGTTCTCCCTCTTCTCTCCCCAGCTCTGCTCACTTGATTGCAGCAGCTCAGCGGATGCTCCAGCTTTACTCTTTCACTTCCATTCTTCTTCACTTCTGTGGATGGCTGTATTTGCCATTGAGCAGCATGATGGAAATACCTGAGTCCTCTGTCTAGGCACGCAGGCCCAGCAGCTAAAGCCAAAGCCCCACTGAGAGTAGTGGGAAATTAGCTTAGTGTGTCAGGAGTGGAGGCTTGGCCCATGGGGACCCCAGGCACTGCAGCTGCTGCCACCTACATG
>NW_020692724.1:0-993 GCF_002925995.2 Terrapene triunguis
CCCCCCCCCCCCCGCCTGCTGGCGCTGCCAGCTCTCAGCTGCTTCGGTTCCGTGGAGTTGGTTGAAATTTCTGGGCTTGTAGAAGCAAGAAGTGGCAGCTGGAGCCAGGGGAATTGGGTGCAAGGAGCTCGCAGGCGTCCTCGCACCCTGTGCCAGCGCCTGGCAGGGCCCAGCTTACACTTCCAGCGGCCTCCTCCTTGGAGCCAAACCAGGCAGTAAAGCCAGGCTGCTGAGAGCCGCTACTGGGCAAACTTCCAGCCCCCGCCCTGCCAGAGATCCCTGATCCCCCTGCTAGCCCAGCCCTGCCCCCTCAGCTCTGCCGGTGCCCCTCACTCTCGACCCGCAGCCCCTGCCAGCCCAGCCCTGGGCTCCCCCCACCAGCTCTGCCGGTGCCCCTCACTCCCGACCCGCATCCTCTGCCAGCCCCTCACATGCCTCCCTCCCCTCCACCCCATAGCCAGCTCTTCACACGCCCCCTCCCCTCCGCCCCATAGCCAGCCCCCTCACGCCCCCCTCCGCCCCATAGCCAGCCCCTCACACGCGCACACACACACACACACACCCCGCGCTCCCAGCATGGCAGAGATGGACTCGTCCCCAAGGTCTCTCGCTCAGGCTTGGCCTCCAGCCTGTCTCTGTCTCACTTCCTCGCAGCCCCCATTCGCTCCCCCCCCCAGCCCAGGTGACCCAGACTGACCCCATCACTGCCCCCAGGCAGCCCCCCTGAAATGTGGCACCCCCAGAGAGGGACCGATGTGGAGAGAATGGGAGTCCAGGACCCACCCCCCCGGCCCCCCTCTCCTTGGGGGAGAATTTGGCCCGGGGCTAAGCCGTGCGGGGGCTAGACATTTCGCCCCCACCCCAGCTCCTGTGGCAGCGAAAGGGTTAAGGCCAGGCGAGGGCTCGTTAACCTGGCGCCTCCCTGGTCCCCGGTTATCAGCCGGGAGCAGCCTGCCCCCCCCCCCCCCCCCCCCCCCCCCCCCCCCCCCCCCC
>NW_020692724.1:1093-3180 GCF_002925995.2 Terrapene triunguis
CCCCCCCCCCAGCCCCACCCACCTTCTCCCAGCCCCCCGGCCCCTCCCCCGGCAGTGGCTCTGCCTTACAGGAGGGGGCTGATCTGGCTCCGTCCTTTCCCAGAGTCTGGGGGGATCCAGGGGCGGGATCACCCCACCTTTAGGAACCCGTGAGGAGGCTGAATTGGGGATCAGTTCCCTCCTGCCTGCTGCCCCCCTCCATGCCCTATGGTGCCCAGCATGGCCCCAGGGCTGTGGGAAGGTCCCAGTGCCCCACCTCAGACCTACCACCCCACTGTGTTCCCCACACAGAGCCTCTGGCCCCTCCCCCTCCCACCATCACACCTTGTTGCCCCGAGCCCCCAGCCTGGCCTCATCCCCTCCCTGCCGCGGCCATAACACTTGGTGCTCCGAGCGCTGGCCTCAGAGGGTCTGGGAGCAGTGACCAATCCTTGAGGAAGCCCCCTGCGGGCAGGACTGTCCCCATTTTACAGATGGGGAAACTGAGCCACGGATAGACTCAACCAGGTGCCCCTGGGGCCTCAGGAAAGTTTGGATCCAGGCTTCACAGCGTTATTGAGGTGACTTGTCTGAGGTTACAGAGAGTCAATGACAGAGCCATAGAGGGACCTTTTGGTCCTGTGCCGCATGGCTCCCTGCCCTGGCCACTAGACCCCACTGCCCTCCCAGAGCCGGGGAGAGAACCCAGGCGTCCTGGCTCCCTGCTCTAAGCAGTCCTGCCCCTGCCCCTGCCCCTGCATGCAGAGCTGGGAACAGAGGCTGAGGTGCCACCTCCCCCCTTTGCTTTACAGCCGCTGAGGTGGGGAGGGGGGGTCCGTTTCTATCCCCTGTTGCTGTGGGGGGGGGGGGCCACGTTCCGCCAGGTGAAGACAGGCCCTTATTGTGTGGGGCGGTGCCCGGCCCAGGCACCGCCCGCTCCTCCCCGGCACACGCGGGCAGCTGTTTGCTCGAGGCAAGAGCCTTGGCCAGAGCTTCAAAGGCCTGGCTGGGCCGCGGCAGGGACCAGGCCGGACGCCAGCCAGGCTGGGCACAACTACAGCGTCCCCTGGCCCCAGGGTCCAGGCACAACTGCGGAGTCACCCGCCTTTCCTGGGCACAAAGCTCTGGGCCCCCGGCTCACCCAGCGAGGTGTCGGCGGCTGGAGAGCCCCCAGTGATTCTGAGACGCCCCCGGACACCCCCCCCCCGCCCCCGCGTGGGAACTGCCCCGGCCCAGATAACGTCCCTGCCCCTGGACGGCTGCAGTTACCCTGGGTGCCCCCAGGCTGGGGTCCCAGAGAATCCCCCAGGGCACAGCCCCACCCATGTTCCCAGCCCTGGGGGCGCTGGCTCAGCCCCCGGTGTGGGTGATCTGACTGCGCCCCGTCGCGCAGGGCGAGAGAGTGGGGCCGGGCGGCCGAGGGCTGGCGCCGAGGGGGCGGGGGAGCCCCGTGATGTCACTGCCTTCGAGGGTGGTTGGAAATGCTGGGCCCCAGCTGCTAACAGGCTGGTCAGCGCCGTGATTGAGGGCACTCAGCCGGAACCCCCCAGGGCTTCTCACGGGCTCCCTGCTGAGGCACTGGAGCTTCGGGGTGCTGGGGAGAGCTGCCCGGGGAGGCAGAACCCCCCTTGCCGGTGCCAGGCTCAGGGGAGAGCACAGGCCATGCGGGATTAGTCGTGGGAACAGTTTGTACAAGGAGCCGTCACTGCCATCAATCAGCAAGGGTGTGTGGGGAGCCCGGGGCTTGGCTACCAGGGGCTGCGGGTCGGGAGTGAGGGGCACCGGTAGAGCTGTGGGGGGAGCCCGGGGCTGGGCTACCAGGGGCTGCGGGTCGGGAGTGAGGGGCACCGACAGAGTTGTGCGGGAAGCCTAGGGCTGGGATAGGAGGGGGCTGCGGGTCGGGAGTGAGGGGCACCAGCAGAGCTGTGGGGGGAGCCCAGGGCTGGGCTGCAGGGGCTGTGGGTCGGTAGTGAGGGGCACCGGCAGACCTGTGGGGGGAGCCCAGGGCTGGGCTGCAGGGGCTGTGGGTCAGGAGTGAGGGGCACCGGCAGACCTGTGGGAGGAGCCCAGGGCTGGGCTGCAGGGGCTGTGGGTCAGGAGTGAGGGGC
>NW_020692725.1:0-3695 GCF_002925995.2 Terrapene triunguis
AGGTCTTATGTTTAATTTATAGTAGATTGTTAAAGTATTTTTACTACTGTAACCCTTCTGCCCACCTAAGTTGGCAGCAACAAGGGCCGGGTTCTGTATCTAGGGGTTCCGTTTCAATAACACAATGCAAAACCGGCTCGAGCCCCCACCCAGTGACCTGGGACAATTACATACCACCCCCCTGGGTACCTCTAAGAGGCAATACTTCCCCTCTCGCAAGCACGGAGTCTGAGTGTAGCAGAAAATGTTTAATGACATGAGGTAAACGACATCAGCATAAAATTGGAAAAACACCACAAACAGGATTCATAACACAAACCATGAGCAAAACCCACCCCAGCAAATTGGGCTGTGTCCTTTCCCTTTGGTTCTTGAATCCAGCAACCCAAAAATCACCCAGAGTCCCCAAAGTCCAACATCCCCAAAGTCTCTGGGGTCCAGCAACCACCCAAAGTCCCAAAAGTTCAACAACCCCCAAAGTCTCTGCCCCTGGTCAGTGCAGCCTCAGAGTAAAAGGGGGGGGGCACGCAGGGTGTTAAGGGGCACCTTACGTGATCCGAGGCTGGCCAGCCGTCTGTTTCTCCGTGGGGGTTCCGCCGCAGCCTTTACCACGAGCCAGTCCACTTTCCTGCCATCCCACGAACTGCTCCGCTCTACAAGCCACTCCGCTCACCGACCTGTGAGCCGTTCCAGCCGTCCCCGCAAACAGCTCCGCTCGCCGTTCCTTGGGCCACTCCAACCGGCCCCACAAGTCTCCACGCCGCTCGCTGCTCCTCCAGTCGTCCCCACAAATTGCTCCGTCAGCTGCTGAGCAATATAGCTTCAGGCTCCCCCACTAGTTAACACAGCCTCAGTGATCTCAGCTCTTAATAACATCAGCTCTTTTGTGATTTCAGCTCTTAGCAATTTCAGCTCAAATAGTAGGGGAGCCCCAGTGCTGGTGCACCATTGGCCCAAAGTGAATTCAGCTCAGCAGCCGGTAACTAGACTCCTAAGGGAATTAAAGTTAGCTCTGATATTCCACAGTGGAGAGAGGAGGTGGTGCAATTGGTGTTTTGGACCCTCAGCAGGGGCCCATACCATCAGGTACAAATACCTGTCCCCATCCTCTCTCAATTCACTGGGTTTTGTAACCCATGCCCCTTGACAAGCAAATGCTACTTAGGTAATGGTGACGGATTCACTCAGTCCTTCTGTCATACAACAGTTCCACTGGCCTTGATTCACAGAATCAGGGTAACAAAACTTTATTCTTCCTGCCCCAATAATAGAGAAACTGGGGATCCCACACCAGCCAAAGTAACCACTTTCAGTTGCTGTGTTTCCTGCCAGGCGAGTGGGTGTGCCTATGCAAATAAGATCAGCCCCTGGAGTTCTTTTCCACACTCGCCATAATTCACCACCAGATGTCAGGGTAGAGCTCATCCTGACTCTGCTTACACTACAAAGGAAGGGTAGAAGGGAGAACAGCAAAATAGAGACAATGGATTTCAGGAAGGCAGATTTTGGTAAGCTCAGAGAGCTGATAGGTAAGGTCCCATGGGAATCAAGACTGAGGGGAAAAACAACTGAGGAGAGTTGGCAATTTTTCAAAGGGACACTATTAAGGGCCCAAAAACAAGCTATTCCGCTGGTTAGGAAAGATAGAAAATGTGGCAAAAGACCACCTTGGCTTAACCACGAGATCTTGCATGATCTAAAAAATAAAAAGGAGTCATAAAAAATGGAAACTAGGACAGATTACAAAGGATGAATATAGGCAAACAACACAGGAATGCAGGGGCAAGATTAGAAAGGCAAAGGCACAAAATGAGCTCAAACTAGCTACGGGAATAAAGGGGAACAAGAAGACTTTTTATCAATACATTAGAAGGAAGAGGAAGACCAAAGACAGGGTAGGCCCACTGCTTAGTGAAGAGGGAGAAACAGTAACAGGAAACTTGGAAATGGCAGAGATGCTTAATGACTTCTTTGTTTCGGTCTTCACCGAGAAGTCTGAAGGAATGCCTAACATAGTGAATGCTAATGGGAAGGGGGTAGGTTTAGAAGATAAAATAAAAAAAGAACAAGTTAAAAATCACTTAGAAAAGTTAGATGCCTGCAAGTCACCAGGGCCTGATGAAATGCATCCTAGAATACTCAAGGAGCTAATAGAGGAGGTATCTGAGCCTCTAGCTATTATCTTTGGAAAAATCATGGGAGACGGGAGAGATTCCAGAAGACTGGAAAAGGGCAAATATAGTGCCCATCTATAAAAAGGGAAATAAAAACAACCCAGGAAACTACAGACCAGTTAGTTTAACTTCTGTGCCAGGGAAGATAATGGAGCAAGTAATTAAGGAAATCATCTGCAAACGCTTGGAAGGTGGTAAGGTGATAGGGAACAGCCAGCATGGATTTGTAAAGAACAAATCATGTCAAACCAATCTGATAGCTTTCTTCGATAGGATAACGAGTCTTGTGGATAAGGGAGAAGCTATGGATGTGGTATACCTAGACTTTAGTAAGGCATTTGATACGGTCTCGCACGATATTCTTATCGACAAACTAAGCAAATACAATTTAGATGGGGCTACTATAAGGTGGGTGCATAACTGGCTGGATAACCGTACTCAGAGAGTTGTTATTAATGGTTCCCAATCCTGCTGGAAAGGCATAACGAGTGGGGTTCCGCAGGGGTCTGTTTTGGGACCGGCTCTGTTCAATATCTTCATTAACGACTTAGATATTGGCATAGAAAGTACGCTTATTAAGTTTGCGGATGATACCAAACTGGGAGGGATTGCAACTGCTTTGGAGGACAGGGTCATAATTCAAAATGATCTGGACAAATTGGAGAAATGGTCTGAGTTAAACAGGATGAAGTTTAACAAAGACAAATGCAAAGTGCTCCACTTAGGAAGAAAAAATCAGTTTCACACATACAAAATGGGAAGAGACTGTCTAGGAAGGAGTACGGCAGAAAGGGATCTAGGGGTTATAGTGGACCACAAGCTAAATATGAGTCAACAGTGTGATGCTGTTGCAAAAAAAGCAAACGTGATTCTGGGATGTATTAACAGGTGTGTTGTGAGCAAGACACGAGAAGTCATTCTTCCGCTCTACTCTGCTCTGGTTAGGCCTCAGCTGGAGTATTGTGTCCAGTTCTGGGCACCGCATTTCAAGAAAGATGTGGAGAAATTGGAAAGGGTCCAGAGAAGAGCAACAAGAATGATTAAAGGTCTTGAGAACATGACCTATGAAGGAAGGCTGAAAGAATTGGGTTTGTTTAGTTTGGAAAAGAGAAGACTGAAAGGGGACATGATAGCAGTTTTCAGGTATCTAAAAGGGTGTCATAAGGAGGAGGGAGAAAACTTGTTCACCTTAGCCTCTGAGGATAGAACAAGAAGCAATGGGCTTAAACTGCAGCAAGGGAGGTCTAGGTTGGACATTAGGAAAAAGTTCCTAACTGTCAGGGTGGTTAAACACTGGAATAAATTGCCTAGGGAGGTTGTGGAATCTCCATCTCTGGAGATATTTAAGAGTAGGTTAGATAAATGTCTATCAGGGATGGTCTAGACAGTATTTGGTCCTGCCATGCGGGCAGGGGACTGGACTCGATGACCTCTCGAGGTCCCTTCCAGTCCTAGAATCTATGAATCTATGAATCTACATGCTTCTTTACAAGCTTGTCTTTCATGGACTGCTGTTCTAGC
>NW_020692726.1:0-4592 GCF_002925995.2 Terrapene triunguis
GGTTCCACACTGGCTGTGATTTCTTCCTGGAGTTCTAGGAGAAAACAGAGTTAATAAGACATACTACTGATTATATAAAAACTAACAATATGTTTTATTTCAAGAACAATTGTTAACCAGTTAACTCTGGGAAACTTTCCCGGGAGAGTGCATCAGCCACTTTGTTAGAAGCTCCCGAAATGTGTTGTATTTCAAAATCAAAATTTTGGAGAGCTAAACTCCACCGAAGAAGTTTTTTGTTATTTTCCTTGGCGGTATGAAGCCACTGTAGCGCAGCATGGTCTGTTTGTAGTTGGAAACGCCGTCCCCAAACATATGGGCGTAGCTTTTCCAGCGCGTACACAATGGCGTAGCATTCCTTTTCGCTGATTGACCAGTGACTTTTTCTCTTAGACAGTTTTTTGCTGAGAAACACGACAGGATGGAATTTTTGATCCGGTCCTTCCTGCATTAAAACTGCTCCCACGCCTCTTTCGGAAGCATCTGTGGTTACTAGGAACGGTTTGTTAAAGTCTGGGGCCCTTAGCACAGGGTCAGACATGAGTGTTGCCTTAAGCTGGTTAAAGGCCTTTTGACACTCATCAGTTCACTGAACTGCATTTGGCTGTTTCTTTTTGGTTAGGTCTGTCAGCGGGGCGGCGATTTGGCTGTAGTGTGATACAAATCGCCTATAATATCCGGCCAAGCCTAAGAAGGATTGGACCTGTTTCTTTGACTTTGGAACCGGCCACTTTTGGATAGCATCCACTTTGGCCTGTAGGGGATTTATAGTTCCTTGACCCACCTGGTGCCCCAGGTACGTTACTCTGTTTTGGCCTATTTGACACTTTTTAGCCTTAACAGTTAGTCCTGCCTGTCGGATGCGCTTGAAGACTTTTTCCAGGTGCTCCAGGTGTTTTGTCCATGAATCAGAAAAAATGGCCACATTATCGAGGTAGGCAACTGCAGATTCTTCCAATCCCGCTAAGAGACCATCTACAAGTCTTTGGAAGGTGGCGGGTGCATTTTGCAACCCGAAAGGGAGTACATTGAATTCATACACCCCTGCCTGGGTGACGAAGGCGGACCTTTCCTTAGCGGGTTCATCTAGTGGTACTTGCCAGTACCCTTTGGTTAAGTCTAAAGTAGAGATGAATTGGGCATGTCCCAATTTTTTCAATAGCTCATCTGTGCGTGGCATTGGATAGTTGTCAGGACGAGTTACAGCATTTAGCTTACGGTAGTCCACGCAAAAGCGTATTTCCCCATCTGGTTTGGGAACTAGAACCACTGGAGATGCCCATGCACTGTTAGAGGGGCGGATTATACCCATCTGTAGCATGTCCTGGATTTCCCTTTGTATAGCCGCTTGGGCATGAGGTGACTCCCGGTAGGGTGGGGTTCTAATTGGGTGAGCATTACCTGTGTCAATGGAGTGGTATGCCCGTTCGGTCCGTCCTGGAGTGGCTGAGAAAATCGGTGCAAAGCTTGTGCACAGCTCCTTGATCTGCTGTCGCTGCAGCCGTTCCAGGGTCGTGGAGAGGTTTACCTCTTCCACGCCACCATTCCTTGTTCCTTCGTAGTAGACACCTGCAGGCCACTCCGCGTCATCTGTTTCCTGGGCTGTAAACTGGCAAACGTTTAATCCTCTGGAATAAAAGGGCTTAAGAGAATTAACATGGTATGCCTTAGGCTTTATGTTGGAGGTGGGGGAGGCTATGAGATAGTTAACAGCTCCTAGGCGCTCCTGGACCGTGAATGGTCCTTCCCACGACGCTTCCATTTTATGGGCCTGGAGCGCCTTTAAGACCATGACTTGGTCTCCTACTTCGAAGGACCGTTCTTTGGAATGTTTATCATACCAGGCCTTTTGCTCTTCCTGAGCATCCTTTAGGTTTTCTTTAGCAAGGGCTAAAGAGTGTCGGAGGGTGTTTTGTAGGTTGCTTACAAAGTCTAGAATGTTAGTTCCTGGAGAAGGCGTAAACCCCTCCCATTGCTGCTTCACCAACTGTAATGGCCCCTTAACCTCGCGGCCATACACGAGTTCAAATGGTGAAAACCCTAAACTGGGATGTGGTACAGCCCTGTAGGCAAAAAGCAACTGCTGCAACACTAGGTCCCAATCATTGGAGTGTTCATTTATGAATTTACGTATCATGGCCCCCAAAGTTCCATTAAACCTCTCCGCCAGACCATTGGTTTGATGGTGATGAGGGGTGGCAACCAAGTGATTCACCCCATGAGCTTCCCACAGGGTTTTCATGTTCCCTGCCAGGAAATTAGTTCCCGAATCTGTAAGGATGTCGGAGGGCCAACCTACCCTGGCAAAAATGTCTGCTAATGCCTGGCACACACTTTTAGTCTTGGTGTTGCTTAAGGGTACAGCTTCCGGCCATCGGGTAGCAAAATCCATGAAAGTCAGTACGTACTGCTTTCCTCTGGGTGTCTTCTTTGGGAAAGGACCCAGAATATCCACAGCTACTTGCTGAAATGGGACCTCAATTATGGGTAGTGGCTGGAGAGGGGCTTTAACCTGGTCTTGGGGCTTTCCCACTCGTTGGCACACCTCACAAGACCGGACATAATTAGCAACGTCCTTGCCCATTCCCTCCCAGTGGAAGGACTTCCCCAACCGGTCTTTGGTTCTGTTCACCCCAGAATGGCCACTGGGATGATCATGGGCTAAGCTCAAGAGCTTTACCCGATACTTAGTGGGAACCACCAACTGTCTTTGAGGATGCCAGTCTTCCTGGTGCCCACCAGAAAGAGTTTCCTTGTATAAAAGTCCTTGTTCTACAACAAACCGGGATCGGTTAGAAGAGCTGAGAGGCGGTGGGGTGCTCCGTGCCGCCGCCCAAGCTTTCTGAAGGCTGTTATCTGCTTCCTGCTCGGCCTGGAACTGTTCCCTTGATGCTGGAGACATCAGTTCCTCCTTGGACTGTGGACTGGGGCTTGGTCCCTCTGGAAGCGATGCAGGTGCTGGGGCTGTTTTCACTGACCGTGAACCGCTGTCCGCTGGTGCACTATGTGGTATCTCAGGCTCTGGCTGAGCCTCTTGGGTAGGGTTATCTGCTGCTTCCGCCAGTTCAGGCTCGCTGGTGCCCTCTGGCATTGGAGTTGTAGACGGGTTTGCAAGCGCTGGACTCCGTGCCGGCAATGGTTCTGGTGCTGGTTGCGTTGCCAGTTCCGGTTCCGGGACTGGCTTTGGCTGGGTCTCTGGGATTGGATCCACTACGGCTGTTGCAGTCGTTGGCAGGGGATCCGGTTCCACCACCTGTGTTTGGGTCTTCGGTAACACAGACGGGGCCCTGGTGGACGGCTCAGGAACAGGGATGGGGGTGGAAGCTTGCTTAGCCTGGCTGCGGGTGACTATTCCCACCCCCTTGGCTAGCTTCACATGGTTGGCCAAGTCTTCCCCCAGCAGCATGGGGATGGGATAATTGTCATAGACTGCAAAAGTCCACATTCCTGCCCAGCCCTTGTACTGGACATGCAACTGGGCTGTAGGCAAGGTTACAGACTGTGACACGAAGGGTTGAATTGTCACTGTAGCCTCCGGGTTGATGAGTTTGGGGTCCACTAGGGATTGGTGGATAGTTGACACTTGTGCCCCAGTGTCCCTCCAAGCGATAACCTTCTTTCCGCCCACTCTCAAGGTTTCCCTTCGCTCCGAGGGTATGAGAGAGGCATCTGGGTCTGGGGATCTTTGGTGTGATTGGGGTGTAATGAACTGTAATCGGTTAGGGTTCTTGGGGCAGTGAGCCTTTATATGCCCCAGTTCATTACATTTAAAACATCGCCCTGCTAAGGTATCACCGGGGCGATGTTGGTTGATGGAGACTGGTGTGGTGGGGTGAGAAGGCGTCTGGGGTTTCCCTTGGGATGTGGGTGGGGCCTTGGGTTGTCCCCGGTGGTAAGGTTTTGTTTCGGCTTGCCCCTTCTGATATTCGCTCCAACTGCTACTAGCTTTTTTCTTTTCTGTCACCTCCACCCATTTGGCTCCAATCTCCCCCGCCTCGGTTACAGTTTTGGGCTTCCCATCTAGGATGTACCTTTCTATTTCCTCAGGAACACCCTCTAAAAACTGCTCCATTTGCAATAGGAAGGGCAACTCTTCCGTAGATTTAACATTTGCTCCTGATATCCAGGCATCCCAATTTTTCCCAATGTGGTAGGCATGTCGGGTAAATGACACATCGGGTTTCCACCTTAGGGCTCTGAACCGCCGACGGGCATGCTCAGGTGTTAGCCCCATTCTGATTTTGGCCTTGTTTTTAAAAAGTTCATAACTGTTCATGTGTTCCTTAGGCATTTTAGCCGCCACCTCTGCTAAGGGTCCACTGAGCTGCGGCCTCAGCTCTACCATGTACTGGGGTGGAGGGATGTTGTATCCAAGGCAGGCCCTTTCAAAATTTTCTAAGAAGGCCTCAGTATCATCGCCTGCCTTGTAGGTAGGGAATTTCCTGGGATGGGAAGTGGTACCTGGAGAGGAGTTGTTAGGATGGTCTGATGCACCCTGCCTAGTCCTTGCTGCTTCCAGTTTCATCTCTTTTTCTTTCAGCTCCATCTCTCTCTTGTGGGCCGCCTCTTTGGCTTTCTCTTCTCTGTCTCTC
>NW_020692726.1:4602-5573 GCF_002925995.2 Terrapene triunguis
TCTTGTGGGCCGCCTCTTTGGCTTTCTCTTCTCTGTCTCTCAGCTCTATCTCTTTTTCTTTCAGCTCCATAGCTCTCTTGTGGGCCTCCTCTTTAGCTTTTTCTTCTTTGGTAGTCATTTTCCTGGTTTTCTTGTGCTGGGTCACACCCCTCTGCAGTTGACTGAAATTGGGATGTACTTAGCTCTGGCTGCTGCTGAGTTAACAGAGACTTTCTAACAAGCTACTCCAGAGGATGTAAAAAGAAAAAAAAACAATTCAACTTGTAAATTATCTTTACCAGTCAGTCAAAGTTTGCTCCCTTTGAACCCTTCTCTTAACAAAGGACCTCGTTAAAAAAAACTTAACACCTCTGCCTTCAGGCAAGGAGAGATAAGATATGCATCTACCTTCAGCTCTGCTTTCCAAGCAGCTAGAAGGAAAAAAAAATCTCTTACTGGCTTTGGGTTTAAAATGTATCCCACCGCTATGCCACCATGTCAAGGCTGGATCCCCACTTTGAACCTTAGGGTTCAAATGTAGGGGCCTGCATAAAAACTTCTAAGCTTATCTACCAGCTTAGCTTTGGTCCGCTGCCACCATCACAAGAATTCCCTCCCTGGGAAGCCTTGAGAAACCTTTCACCAATTCCCTGGTGAACACAGATCCAAACCCCCTTGGATCTTAAAACAAGGAGAAGTTAACCATCCCCCCTCCTTCCTTCCACCCTCCTTTCACCAACTCCTGGTGAATACAGATCCAAACCCCCTTGGATCTTAAAACAAGGAGAAATCAATCTGGTTCTTAAAAAAGAAGGCTTTTAATTAAAGAAAAAGGTAAAAATTATCTCTGTAAAATCAGTATGGAGAATACTTTACAGGGTAATTAAACTTAAAGAGCTCAGAGGACCCCCCTCTGTCTTAGGTTCAAAGTACAGCAAACAAAGATACACACTCTGGTAAAAAGGTACATTTACAAGTTGAGAAAACAAAGT
>NW_020692727.1:0-1833 GCF_002925995.2 Terrapene triunguis
CTGAGGCCTAACCAGAGCAGAAGTCAATAGGAGTCTGCAATGGCTTCAATGGGCTTTTGCCCAGGCCCATATTGCCAAATGCTGGTGCCAATGAACTCTCAGTGGCAAACTCCCAATGACTTCTATGGGCCAAAGGTGAGGAACAAATAGTACAACAGTTAAGGCCCCAATCCTGCAAGGTCTTAAAACCCATTGATTTCAGTAGGACAATGCACAGTGTGTAACACTAAGCAAATGCATAAGTCTTTGCTGGATCAAGGGCTAAATTAGCATTTGCTGCCAATATAGCCCAAAGTGTTTTTAACATATTATAGAACTTACCTTAAAACTTTACAATTTTGATTTCCAATGCTCTCTAATGGCAAAAACGATTCTTTTAGTCCCACTTTGTGTCATCCAGTTGTCCACCTGCCGTGAAATATAAATAAAATGGCAGCTAGAGATAAGATTCCTGTTCACTGGAAGGAGATGGTTAAAACATTTAAGGTATTTCTTAAAAGTTGTTTTTTAAAATTCCTTTTCTTGATGTCTGTTTACCGATCTAGTCAATATTTAGCCATATGTGGTGGAGAAGAAATCATTGGCGTTTTGTAACCCTCTTCCCTCCCCACAAAAGATATTTTTCTCCTATAATAGCAAATCTGTAACAAAATGAATCTTACAGGAAATGAACAAGCATACGGTAAGTCAGAGAAACAATTTATATATGATTTTAATTAAAATGTTTCTCTTGTAAAAGCTTGTGTGATCCAGCCCATATATAAAACAGCACAGGAAATGCTAGCTCAGGGGTACGCAACCTATGGCACGCGTGCCGAAGGTGGCATGCGAGCTGATTTTCAGTGGCACTCACATTGCCCTGGTCCTGGCCACCAGTCAGGGGGGCTCTGCATTTTAATTTAATTTTAAATGAAGCTTCTTAAACATTTTGAAATCTTATTTACTTTACATACAACAATAGTTTAGTTATATATTATAGACTTATAGAAAGAGACTTTCTAAAAAGACTAAAATTTATTACTGGCACGCAAAACCTTAAATTAGAGTGAATAAATGAAGACTCGGCACACCACTTCTGAAAGGTTGCCGACCCCTGTGCTAGCTGATTACTTGACTTTTGCTTTTGAAAACAGTTTTTTCCCTAAAGGTGAATAAAGGGACATTGTCAGGTCAAAAATTATATCTTTCTAAAATAATATCCATATCCATGTTACTAAATAACAACATTAGACCAGTGTCTCCAGACTTCAGGGGTGGGTGCCAGGGAGATACGAGTGAGAGAACAAGAGCCCTGTGGGCAGAGAGAAAGCTACCTGACCTGGATCTACATTGCTCTCTGCAACCATGCAGGTAAAACTCTCCCTCTCACCTTTCCCTCTTTCTTCTATGGTGGCCCCTTACTGCAACCAGTTCTGGGAGCAGCGGATGTGTACAGAGTTACAGGTTCAGTCAGTAGTCCACTGATCCATGGTTCTCCTGTCTGCTCCTGCAGTACTCAACTCAGCCATAACAATATGTGCAGTTCAGTCTCACAAGAACCCCCACGGATATCCTTCTCAAGCCCCAGGGAGGATGTGGTCTGTGGTTAGTGTGGGAGTGGAGAGGAAGAGCCTGCAGGGATGTGCAGCAAAAAAGAGAGAGCCAAAGAGGGAAAAAACAAGACTGGGAGCAGGGGGAAGGAACTGGCTGAAAGGATAGCAGAGAAGGAGACAATGGACAGAAGTAAGGATATACAATGGCAACAGTTTTGGGGCATGGTGGGAGGACTCATGGAAGGGGATCTGCTGATGCATCGCAACAGGGGTTTGAACAAAATAAAGCTGGGAGCTACGG
>NW_020692728.1:0-1262 GCF_002925995.2 Terrapene triunguis
ATCCTAGCCACCATGGATGTAGAGGCTCTCTACACAAACATCCCACACACAGATGGAATACAAGCTGTCAGGAACAGTATCCCTGATGATGACACAGCACAACTTATTGCTGAGCTCTGTGATTTTATCCTCACGCACAATTATTTCAAATTTGGTGACAATATATACCTCCAGACCAGTGGCACCGCTATGGGCACCCGCATGGCCCCACAATATGCCAACATTTTTATGGCTGACCTGGAACAACGCTTCCTCAGCTCTCGTCCACTCACGCCCCTTCTCTACCTACGCTACATTGATGACGACATCTTCATCATCTGGACCCATGGGAAGGAGACCCTGGAAGAATTCCACCATGATTTCAACAGCTTCCACCCCACCATCAACCTCAGCCTGGACCAATCTACACGGGAGGTCCACTTCCTAGACACCACAGTACAAATAAGCGATGGCCACGTTAACACCACCCTATACCGAAAACCCACTGACCGCTATGCCTACCTTCATGCCTCCAGCTTCCACCCCGGACACACCACAAGATCCATCGTCTACAGCCAAGCACTGAGGTACAACCGCATCTGCTCCAACCCCTCAGACAGAGACCAACACCTACAAGATCTTCACCAAGCATTCTCAAAGCTACGATACCCACACAAGGAAATAAAGAAACAAATCAACAGAGCCAGACGTGTACCCAGAAGCCTCCTGCTACAAGACAGGCCCAAAAAAGAAACCAACAGAACTCCACTGGCCATCACCTACAGTCCTCAGCTTAAACCTCTCCAACGCATCATCAGTGATCTACAACCCATCCTGGACAATGATCCCTCACTTTCACAGACCTTGGGAGGCAGGACAGTCCTCGCCCACAGACAACCCGCCAACCTTAAGCATATTCTCACCAGCAACCACATACCGCACCATAACAACTCTAACTCAGGAACCAACCCATGCAACAAACCTCGATGCCAACTCTGCCCACATATCTACACCAGCAACACCATCACAGGACCTAACCAGATCAGCTACAACATCACCGGCTCATTCACCTGCACGTCCACCAATGTTATATATGCCATCATATGCCAGCAATGCCCCTCTGCTATGTACATTGGCCAAACTGGACAGTCACTACGCAAGAGGATAAATGGACACAAGTCAGATATCAGGAATGGCAATATACAAAAACCTGTAGGAGAACACTTCAACCTCCCTGGCCACACAATAGCAGATGTAAAGGTAGCCATCTTACAGCAAAAAAA
>NW_020692729.1:0-4502 GCF_002925995.2 Terrapene triunguis
ACTCCGCAGTAGGCTGGGTACATTAAAATTGGTATATTTGACCTGGCGGGTTAGGGAACCCTAGGGTCAAGAGGAGGGACTGAAGGGTTAAAATCCATGTGCATGTTATATAATAGCCTGGTATATGGATTTGCCAGCTCTTTCTCAGACTCAAAGTCCAGAGTTTGGCCTGGAGACCAGAAGCCGTACAAATAGTGATTAGCTAAGAGAAAAGCAGAATAAACAAGATAACATTGCCTTTGCTAAGATATGCTTGGTCAGTAGAAATGCCAGATGTTGAGGCAATAACTGAATAATTATGTTTCATCCAATGTTTCAAATTGAACAAAGGATCCCTGTTCCTATTGTGTTTCTCCTGAAGGGAAAACAGTCTTCCCACAGATCCAACCTTGAGTTTATGAAATATTGGCACATGTCACTATAATGATATGGCATCCTTCCACCTCCCTTCCAAGGGACCAATGCCCTGCCTTAAGACATAAAGGAGACAATCTCTATTTCCATATGCTTTCACTGTTTCTTTGCTTTATCCCCTAGACACGTACCTGTCGGACAATCAAAGAAGTTGCTCCGTTCCTATGGACCCCAAATTAGAATTCAACATATATATTTTATACTAATAACATTTTATCAAAGTATTAATTAAATGTTAACTTGTTAACTTGAGACCATGGGCGGAGACATTGTGTAACCTTTTAACCATTGGCTATTGTGCTATCTTGTCTTGCTGCAAAACCTATCCCGGGGTGTGGAACTGCCTACTCCGTCACCTTCCCCCGCCCATGGAAAATCTATATATTCTATTGTAATCAATTGATTGACAGTGTCTCTGAGCCTAATAAGCCAGGTGACACTCTGCCAGCACTGTGTGTAATAAACCCCTATGCTTTGACCTCTACACCGTGTGGATTTATGTCCTTCAGTCTGTGTTAATTCATTGCTTTCAAGTGATAAATTGTCTTGACATTCAGCCATCAAATCAATGAAGTGGGATGCCTCAGTTGCCCCTTCAACACAACAAATGTTGACCATTGTTTCTCTGCTGTGATAAAACTTTAAACCTGTTTATATGCAGCATCTGTGAGCATTACTGTGACGTCTTTTGACATATGTATATGTCATACATGTTCCTCTTCTATTACTTCAAAAGGTACCTCCCATGAGTTTTACATTTTGTATTTTTTCACCAACACCAAGTCTCCTACTTCAAAAGAGCATTTACAGGTATGTTTGTCATACCAGACCTTTTGTTTGGACTGTCTGAGGTTAGCCTGAACCACATCCATCATGCTCTTTAACTCTTACCAGAACCTTTGTACATATTCAGTCACAGGCGCCCCTTCTGCCTCAGTGTTCCCTTCCCCAAGAGTCTCTGGTGAGCTCTAAAGGTTCACTCACTTTCCTGCAGCATGGAAGATCAAATGGGGGCAAATCGTGTAGATTCTTGGGACACTTCACTATAAGCAAATAACAGAAGGTAACTTTTCATCCCAGTCCTGGACCTGCTTGTTGGCATATATCCCCAGCATAGATTTCAGGATCCCACTGAATCTCTCCACCAACCCATTTGTCTCTGGG
Source organism: Terrapene triunguis (assembly GCF_002925995.2). Classification (NCBI taxonomy): domain Eukaryota; kingdom Metazoa; phylum Chordata; order Testudines; family Emydidae; genus Terrapene; species Terrapene triunguis. Next base: position 1,579 of record NW_020692729.1, read on the forward strand.
TGAAAAGGGGCATCTTTCAGCCCCCCCCACACAAATTCCATAACTCACTGAATGACTGGGACATGAAATTTGATGCATGATCTGATCACATCTCTTCAGGGAAACCCAGTCTGCTAAAAATAGTGAAAAGGACATTGAGTAACATAGAAGCCAATTCTATAGCCAGAGCAACTGCTTCTGGATACTTGGTAGCAAAATCCACTATAACCAAGATATATTTTTTCTCCTTTTAGTTGGACATGGCACAAGGCGCCCAATGTTCATTGCTGCCTTATAAAATGCCTCTTGTATTACAGGCAAGGGGTGTAGAGGGACTTTTTGGGGTCCTGCAGGTCTTTTTTTTTTTTTTTGCTTCGGACGTAAGTCAAAGTTCTGTAATAGTCTCATTATCATCCCGGTCAGTAAAATTTCTTCTTTAACCTCTCGTCGGTTCTCTGTGCCTCCAAGTGATCAGCAAAAGGGCAATCATGGGTAGCAACACTGACTCCCCACAGTGCTGGAGTGGCTGCTTGTAAGGTTTCCCGAGGCTTTTGTCCTTCCCCATGGGTCCTTCCCTGTACAACTTTTCTTCCTCTTAAAAAAAAAAAAAACCACCTTTCCCCATTTCTCCTTACTGGGGGTCCCCTTGAGGATGTACCCACAGATGCTTTCTAGCATAGGGTCTGCTCTCTGTTTATTTGCAAAACCTTGGCTACAGGCAACCTGAGCTACCTCTAGTTATAGGAGACAGCAACTCCCCTTTTAGCTCTGTATGCGGGCTATCCTCCTCTGCCGTGGCCCCTTCCACACCTGAAAGCACTTGCTTTTTCCTGATAAGCTGGGGCTAGGATCATCCCCTCCCCCATAGCTGCTTCCTTGTCCAAGCAATTCTCTTGAGATCACAGAATATTCTTTTTTGCTGCAAGTTACTATATTAACTGTTTTAGCTATAGACAAAATATCATTTCCCATAAGAATTCCTGTTCAAATACTATTCAGCGCACCAGTTTTCAAAGTTCACCCCAGCCCTTCACACACCATATGTACTTTAGTCAGAAGTACAGTGACTGTCTCATCCCAATGCTAGTTCTGCATTCTCTCCAAGGAGTATGTCTGACTGTTTAACCGTGCTTCCCCTGACTAGAGAAATATGTGCACTAGTGTCTCTCCACCCAAGGCATTCTTTGCCATTTACCTTGGGAGTTTTAACAAATTCCATCTCTACCCCCAATAGGTCAGATCTCACAAAAATCAATCATATGACCTGCAGCTCTCTCTTGGGATCCTACATTAAGAACAAGTATCAGGGGGTAACTGTGTTAGTCTGTATGCACAAAAACAATGAAGAGTCCGGTGGCACCTTAAAGACTAACAGATTTATTTGGGCATAAGCTTTCGTGGGTAAAAAACCCACTTCTTCAGATGCATGGAGTGAAAGTTACAGATGCAGGCATTATTATACTGACTGTAACAGTGCAGACTCACCCCTGCTGCACCTCCTGCTGGTTGTCCTCGGGAATTAGCTCTCCCAGCCTTGGAGCGCCCTCTGCAGGCCAGTGATCCGCCTTGCCACTGGCCCCCCATATCCCTCCCAGGACCCCAGTGCCCCTTTAACTGGGTGCTGCCCCCCCCCACCAGTACCCCCACAGTTCTGGGTCTCCCCCTCCCAGGGGAATCCCCCACCCACTATCCCCACTTTGTCTCAGTCTTGGCTACTTCCCAGTCTCCATCTAGCCCCTGTTCACTGGGCAGACTGCAGTATCAGCCACTCATACAGGCAAAGGGGTTCAGACCTGCTGCCTCTGCCTATCCATGGGCTGGCCCCTGCAATCCAGTACCTAATAGGCCTTACCAGGCCTGTAGCCTGGGGCTTTCCTAGGCCAGAGCTCCCCAGCTCTCTTGGCCTTTCCCAAGCCCTGCTCCACTCCAGGTACTTGGTTAAGCATCCTGCAGGCAGACCCTTCTCTCTGAACACAGAAACTGTTTGGGGGAACTCCAGGTTCAAGCCTTTATAGGACCAGCTTGGCCCTGATTGGGGCGTGACCACAGCTGAGGCTGTTTTCCCCCAATCAGCCCAGCTTTTCCCCTGCCACAGCTCTCTCCAAGGGCTGTTTTAAGCCCTTCCGGGCAGGAGCAGGTGACCACCCCGCTACACTGACACATGTAGAGAAGGGAGTTACCTTACCAATGTTGACAGGGCCAATTCAATCAGAGTGGCTGTAGTCCACTCCCAATAAAAATATGTTAAGAACAGGTGCGTTAAACGTGGGCTGGACAGGGTGTGGGCTTAACTTCTCTTTCCTCAGGTGCTCAGTAGAATCACAGGTGAAACACATTCTTGAACTATTCTCCTGTACAGGGAGTCTGCAAGTGAGATTCCCACGGGATGATCTGTTCTGGGGAGGGGAGTGCCTGCACTCCCAACCACCCTCTCTCTTCCCAGGGACAAAACAGGGCCCACCTTAACACTGGGGTTCTGTCCTTCCCTCTGTGCTTGCAGTCACTGGATGCTTTAGCTTATAATATATATGTCCGCAAGAGCCACAGCTTTTTGAACCAATCCAGGGGTTTACCACAAAGAGCTTGTCTGATTTCTTCAAAAAATATGCCCAGGAATTGTTCTTGTGCAAAAAGATCGAACAACTGATGATAATTCTCTGCCCCTTCCCCTTCCCCTTCCCCCATTTTTTCATCAAATCACATTTATACGAGTATTTTCTGTAACTCTTATTGTCATGCATTTTGAGACATCTAAATTTCATTCTATACACCTCAGGGGTAATTTGAAACCTTTGCAATACACCCTTTTTAAATTCAGCATATTTCAAAGCCTGTTCACTTGGCATTTCATTAAATACATTGAATGCTTTACCAGCCAGTGTGGGGACGTCAACTACTTCCAGTGGCAGCAAGTTCTACCATCTAAGCATGCACTGTGTGACAAA
>NW_020692730.1:0-1804 GCF_002925995.2 Terrapene triunguis
GCCGGGCCAAGATGTCTAAAGTCAAGCACCTGACATCAGTGGCTACTGAATCCTGAGAGTGTCCTGGAGATGGCAATAGCCAAATTGACACCCCGAGCCTCCAGACAATTAGGCACATGAGAATTTTACGTGCATGAGAATTTTATTCACATGAGTAGTCTCACTGAGTTCATTTATGAAGCACTTGGAGTCTGCAATGATGGAAGCCATGAGTTCCTCAATAAAGAGAGAGATTCTTCTCTAGAGGCTGCTCTTGTTTAGTAGAAGCACCTGCACCAGGGAAATCTGCTAGCACCCACAACTTCCAAATGAAGCTGTATCTTAAAGATGACTACACAGGTTCCACAGAAACCCCGAGAAATGCTAGGTGTCCATCCTTTGCATTTGTTTCTTTAGGAGCTTCCTTTTACTTTATTTGCATCAGGAAGCCATATATGAGGCAAAATAACACAATACGTGTTCTCATAGTAGTTCCATCATCCAGGAACTAAAGTACGTTAGAAGACAAGATTTCATGCTACTTTGGATCCCTAAGGCCAATGGGGGGAAAAAACCATGAACAATGGATGATGCACATGTCCGAGGAGACAGTATTGTGTTGTCATGGCATTTGTATCTTTGGTTGTTGTTTTTTTTTTTCAAAGTACCCCAAAATGTAAAAATTAGTATATACTAAAAATAACTCTCCGGAACCCTTTTGATGATCTCCAAGCTCCCTGCTTCTGCTCACTGAGCTGATGCAGCACTAATGCTTTTCTAATAGCTGGAATGATGAAAGCAGAATGAATACATGCCTGCCTCACTGTATCCAGCTGGATTCTGGGAATGGTTCCATGGACCATGAGCAGGGCTGGTGCAAGGATACTTTGCACCCTAGGCAAAACTTCCACCTTGCGCCCCCTTCCCCCCACCCCATAACATTGGTTCATTCAGGGGCAAATCCCAACGAGCCTTTATACACCCCAGGGGCCAGCCATGCCCAGGGGCTGCTCCCCAGACCAGGTTCCCCCCTCCCTGCCCCCTGAACTCCCCTGGAGGGTGCACAGCCCCCGCCGTGAGCCCTCCCCACCCCACCCCGGCAGCCCCCGCCCCGAGTCCACTCATTGGCTTTGCCGGGCTTGGGCCACTGCAGCAGCTCGGCAGGGAGGAGCTGCCTTCTGGGGGCTCCTGGGGGCTCCTGCAGCAGATGCATGTGGGCAGAGGCCCCCGTGCGCCCTCCCAACTCGCCATGCTCAGGCTCTGCGGCTCCCGGGAGTGTGAGCCGCCACCGCCACCGTCCCTCCCGGAGCAGGCTCAGGGCCCCGCACCCTGGCGGTGGCTCACATGCCCAGGAGCCGCAGAGCCCGGGGGGGGGGGGGGGGAGGGCAGGCCACAGACTGGGCAGGAGGGGCGGTGCGCGCAGCTGCTTCCCGCTAGCAGCGCCACCGCCTTTGCAGGGCTCCTGCCCCCCTGCGCTGTGCCAGCTCCTCCATGGCTGGGGCTCGCCGCCGACGCTCTGGCTCTCTGGTGCCTCCGGAAGGTGGCTCCTCCCTGGCGAGCCAGGGCACCACTTTTTGACGCCCCCCGGACCGTCCTTAGGATTTATGGGGCCTTATGCAGTATTATTAAACTGGTGCCCCTATGCCTGATGGCAGCCTGAGCTTGCAGCCATGCGGGGGCGGAGGGACAAGGCAGAAAGAATAACAAGGCGCCTGGCCCGCCTCTCAGTGGCAGAGAGTCACAGGTCCCCGCAGAGACCCCTGTACCCTCCCCCTCACGCAGAATGGACATGCAGAGGGTACCTAATTAAAAGCACTAAACTTGG
>NW_020692731.1:0-3289 GCF_002925995.2 Terrapene triunguis
GGGGGGCAGGATGCAGCAGTGATAGTGAGGTGTCCTGATGCTACAGTGATGGGGGCCAGATACTCCCCCGGGAGAGGCGCTCCCCTGTCCGCCTCAACCCATTTACCCAGAGGCTGTGGAGAGCTGCCAGGCGAGTGGGTGGTGGCTGGTCCCACTTTCTGCTCTGGCCATGTACTGAGGTTGGACAGTTGTGGAAGCATCAGCGGCTGTACGTCCACAGCCCCCCGGCTACACAGACAGCCGCCTGGCTGTCTGTGCTACCAGCGAAGGGCAGATGCAGCCTCTTGCCGAGGTGCTCCTGGGTGGGCTTGGGTTCCACTGGGGCTGCTGGAGCCGGTTTCAGAGCCCTCTGCCATGGGAGCGCAGGGCTGGTCTCATATCGCCACCTGCTGCCCAAAGAGGGCAGTGCATGCTGATCAGGCAGGGAGTGGGGCCTGGGCCAGTCCCCCAATGATGTGGGTCTGAGATGCTGACCATTTGAGGGGTCTCTGTCCAACTGGATTCTGGAGGCCACCCAGGCTGGGAGTGGGGAGCTAGAGCCTCATATGGGGTCCCAGCTCAGATGCAAGGTGGGGCATAGGGATAACGTCCCATTGTCCCCCTCTGGGACTTTGTATCGAAGAGTCTCTGGTGTTAGTTAATGATACACTAGACCAGAAGACCTTGGCTAGTCTATCCCCACCCCCCTCGCGGCATATGGGGCAAGGGGCAATTGGGGGCTGCGTTGTAAGGGGCATGCTCCCATTGGTGGAGAGGCATGAGCAGAGAGCGTGCTTGGGGGAGGGGGGCATTGCTATTTGCACCAGGGGCACGTGGTCCGTCCCTGCAGGGGGCGTTGCAGCGCAGCTGGGTGGGGAGCTCTCCCTGTTGGTCAGGGCGGGACCGCAGGGCACGTCCCAGCTAGCTTGGGGGGTGTCTCCTGGCTTTCCCCTGGGGTTGGGAGCTGGGCCGCAGAGAGGGCGGGTGGTGAAGTTTCAGGCCACCAGGGCCCATTGTATTGTGCCATGTAAGCCAGGCCAGGATCCCTCCACCGGAGCAGGGGGTGACGAGTCTCTCTCTCCTTTGCCCCAGGGCCCCGACAAAGCCCGCTCTCAGCTGCTGATCGTGGACCGGAGCTTCGACCTGGTGTCTCCACTACTGCATGAGCTCACCTTCCAGGCCATGGCCTACGACCTGCTCAGCATCGAGAACGACACCTACAAGTAGGGCCTGGCTGCCAGCAGGGGGCGCCCCGCACTCCTCCTCAGGCGGGCTGAGGGGGGATGTGATCCAGGGACCTGCACTGCTCCGCAGCCCCCGCTCTCGGGGGAGGGGTGCCGCAGCCTGACCCCGTCTCCCCTCCCCTGCAGGTATGAGACGACAGGCATCAGCGACTCGCGGGAGAAAGAGGCGCTGCTGGACGAAGACGACGAACTCTGGGTGCAGCTACGCCACATGCACATCGCTGACGTCTCCAAGTGAGCGCGCTCAGCCCCGCCCCTGACACGCCCCTCCGTGCCCCGCCCATCCCCCCCTGGACATACCCCCTCCATGCCCCGCCCAGGACTAGAACCCACCTCCTTCCCCCAGCCAACACACCACTCTGTGCCCTGCCTAGTACTGGGACCCGCTACCCGCCACTTTGGCACACCTCTCCCCTCCCCGCCCAGTGCCGGGACCTCCCCCCCTCGGACACACCTCTCCCACCCAGTGCCAGGACCCTCCACTCCATTGACGCACCCCTCACCTTCTTTTTCAGTTCCAGGAATTCCCCCATCTTCCCCTTCGGACACACCCCTCCCCACCCTGGGGCCCCCTCGGACACACCCCTCCCCTTCCCTTCCCTTCCCTTCCCACCCACTGGAACCCCACTCCCCCTTGGATACACTCCTCTCCCACCCAGTGCTGGGGCCCGTCCCTCAGACATGCTCCTCTCTGAGTGCTGAGACCCCCTGGACCCAGCCCCTCTCCCCAAAGGACCCCTGAGTGCTCCCTTCCAAAGCAACTGTCTGCATCTCCTCTCTGGGATCCCCCTGGACACTGTCTTCCCCTGATCCCAGGATCTCCCCATGCACCTCACCGACCTCCTGCTGGGCCTGCCACTGCCCCCAGACCCCCCCCAGCAGGAGGAGCCAGGCCAGGAGCCTCCAGGGGTGCACTGAACTCTCTGCCTTGGGGTAACTTGGGAAGAGGCACCCCCCACATGCCCCATCTGAGGCTCTCGAGGCAGAGAACCGTGGGGTGGGGGCTCCATCCCCTGTAGCATAGGACAGGGCACCCTCTACCTCCAAGGCAGTGCCTGGCTCCCGCCTGACCCCTCTCCCTGCTGCAGGAAGGTGACAGAGCTGCTGCGCACCTTCTGTGAGAGCAAGAGGCTGACCACGGACAAGGTGCGACAGGGGCTGGGGGGGAGCGATTGGGGAATCCAGCCCAGAGGGATGGGAGGGCCCATCCCACGGCCACTGATGGGGAGGGGAGGCTGCCCTGCTGCCCCAAGAGGGGTTCGCATGTGGGGGGGGGGGGGCTGTCCCATTGCTCCCAGGGTTTGCCTGTAAAGGGCTAAGAGGCGGGGTCAGACAGCAGGATCGGGGCCGCCCAGGGAGAGCTGCAGGGAGCCAATACTGGCATCTCCCCGGCCCACTGCTGCTTTACACCCGGGAGGCGCTCGGGTTGCGGGGCTCCCGGCTTGTTCCAGCTGGCCTGGGAAGAGCAGGTCTAACACAAGCTGCGGCCACACTGGGCCTGTGCCACCCGACTTTGAACATGGCCTGAGTGACCCGCCCTGGCCCTGGCACACGTGGCTGGACTGCTGCAGCTGTCCCCGGGCGAGGCCTCTGCCCTGAAGGGGGCGTTGTGCGCTGGGAGGGGCCAGGATCTCACCACCCGCCTCCCCCCAGGCCAACATCAAGGACCTGTCCCAGATCCTAAAGAAGATGCCCCAGTACCAGAAAGAGCTGAACAAGGTAACAGGAACGGGGCTGTTGGTGGGCGGGGGGCAGGACATTCAGTGGGACTGATGGGGGGGTGGGGTAGGGTGCTATGTGGGGCTGGTGAGGGACAGTAGGGACTCTCTGGGGGGCAGGGCACTCTGGGGAGCTCTGTGCAGGGCTAGGCAGGAGCCCTGCCCCAGTGATGGGACCACCTTACTGCCTGATGAGAGCTGCTGACCTGTCCCTTCAGGCAGAGCCATTTCCCCTCCAGGTGCTGTGTGGTACCATGGGCAGCAGCCTGCCTATCAGTGCCCAGAGCTGCCATGTTAGCTGCAGCAATGGCAGCCCTTGGGTAACGCCCACGCCTTGCTGCTGCAGCT
>NW_020692732.1:0-2466 GCF_002925995.2 Terrapene triunguis
AATCTGCCTGCAGTGTCAGGTGATCAGGATCTTTTGGGGAAGAGATGGCAGAACATATCAAGCGTCTAAATTTTAAAGCTTTATTAATAAAATACAAAAACAACAGCAGAGAGTTCTGGGAACTCTCCCATGACACTCTGGGGGGGGGGGAGAAGAAAGCGTTAGCACCCCAAGCCCTAACCCACTTTCATACTCACATACGCACTACCCAAGACTGGCCAGGCCTGGGTGTAACGTCAGAAGAAAGGGGGGGGGTGGACGAGAGTGCTATCCTGTGCTCAGGCCATCCAGGTCTGCTGTTGCTCTCCAAATTGCTCCAGCTCTCAGGAGGGTTTTAAGTCCTGGATCCTCGGGGGGGGGGGGGGGGGGGGGGGGGGGGGGGGAGGGTGGCGGGGTGGAGAGATGCTCCGTTCGGGGACCTCTGCACCTGGTGTCCTCTGTGCCAGTCCAAACCGGCTTTCTGTGGTCTCTTCAATGTTCTGAAAACACCCCAGTTCCAGGGACACGAGGCTCGGCTCCCCCTTTCATTGTCTCCTCTGTGTTTTCCATCTCTGCAGCCCCTAAACTTTCTTTTCCTTCCTGCTGGCCTTGCTGTTTTGCAGGTCTGTGCAGCTGGATTTTTCTTTCTCACGGCCGCTCGGGCACATTCAAGCCCCCGTCTTTCTTGGCTGTCAGCCAAGTCTCGGATGTGGGCAGTGTCCTTGGGCGGGGGCCAGTGTCTTATCTTCGCACTGAGCTAGCTACAGTGTTGAGTTAACTCGTTCTCTGCTCTTTTCTTATTTTTCCCCCCTTCTCGGCATCTTGTAACCTACAAAGGAAACTGTCACTCCTCACTCACACCTTTAACCCTTCCCAGCATGTTTTGAGATGCTTGCAACAGCGTTAGCCACAAACAATGCTGATCTGCCCTCACCACGTCACCATCACCACCACAGGGACTAAGGGAGAAATTACTCCACTTCATAATTTATGGCATAAATTGATCTCTTGGGGGGGGGGGGGGGGGCGGAGAAATTATTCCTTCTCCTACAGGGCACTGAAATGCTGAAGATACCAGTAAACATTGTTAGATTAATTTCCATTAATTTTAACAGAAGATCGGTGCCTAAGTAGAATAGACTTCACAGGAAATTTCAGTTCAACATTTTAGTTGATGTATTTATTGATTTTTGACTCCTAAGTCATGCCAGAAGTGAAATACTGCATTTAAGCATCATTGTTAAGCTTCAGTATGTCACTAGTTGATATACAATAGTAGATACAGAAAGAGTCTGATCTGTCATATCAGTACTCGGCTACTAGAGAAATGGACTGTTATATTAGTCATTGCTCTGATATGGCAGAGGGTAGTCTACATGGATACAAAAGATTTGTTTTCGAACTGTGACTCCTTGCACTTTGACTGAAGTCAACATTTAGCCTTAAAATTTCAGCTGGTAGCCAGGAGAGGGACGGGAGTTTCTGAATATTTATAGAATTAATTCACGACACTTGATTAGCTTTCAGCTCTATGTTCCTCCAATTCAATTGCACAGTTTGCTTTATTGTTCCTAGACTCAACCCATGGCAGACACAGACTGGAGAAATCAAACGAGGTCACAGAATTCTTCCTCCTGGGATTTGGGGATTTCCCTGACCTGCAAATACTTCTCTTCCTGATGTTCTTAGAGATCTATGTGGCAACTGTGGTCGGGAACACCCTCATTGTGGTGCAAGTTGTGGCCGATCAGCACCTTCACACCACCCATGTACTTCTTCCTGGGGAACTTGTCCTGCTTGGAGACCTGCTACACCTCAACCATCCTACCCGGGATGCTGGCCAGTCTCCTGACTAGGGACAAAACCATCTCATTCAGTGGCTGCTTCTCACAAATGTATTTCTTTGGTTCTCTGGCATGTACAAAATGCTGTCTCCTAGCAGTGATGTCTTATGATCGGTATTTAGCAATATGTAAACCCCTGCACTATTCAGCTCTCACAAATACCAGATTGTGCCTCCACTTGGCTGCTGGGTCATGGTTAAATGGTTGTTTGGTTACTGACATCTTTGTATTATTCATGTCACAGTTAATATTCTGTGGCCCGAATGAAACTGACCATTTCTATTACTCTCTGTGGGGACACACGCCTGATTATATTGTTGAATTTCATACTAGCCTGTGTATTCACCCTCCCTCCATTCCTACTAACCTTGACATCCTATGTGTGCATTCTCACCACCATCCTGAGAATCCCTTCCACCACCAGGAGGCAAAAGGCCTTTTCCACCTGCTCCTCTCACCTCATTGTGTTGACAATTTACTATGGAACCATAATGATTGTCTACATGCTAGAAACATAAGACACTAAGCGTCCTAAACAATGTGCTCTCCTTTTGCTACACAGTCCTGACTCCCCTGGTAAACCCCCTCATCTACAGCCTGAGAAACAGAGAGGTCAAGGAAGCCTTGAGCAAAGCAGTCAGTA
>NW_020692733.1:0-1573 GCF_002925995.2 Terrapene triunguis
AGTTCTTTTTCTGTGTCCAGGGCGCCAGTATAGGGCTTCATGAGCCAGGGCATTAGCGGGTAGGCTGGGTCCCCGAGGATGACTGTAGGCATCTCCACATCCCCAAGAGTTATTTTGTGGTCTGGGAAGTAAATACCTTCCTGCAGCCGTCTAAACAGACCAGAGTTCCTGAACACGCGAGCGTCATGAACCTTGCCCGGCCATCCGACGTAGATGTTTGTAAACCGTCCCCGATGGTCCACCAGTGCTTGCAGCACCATTGAAAAGTAGCCCTTTCTATTGATGTACTGGCTGGCCTGGTGGTCCGGTCCCAGGATAGGGATGTGAGTCCCATCGATAGCCCCTCCGCAGTTTGGAAATCCCATCGCGGCAAAGCCATCTATGATGACCTGCGCGTTTCCCAGGGTCACTACCTTTGGGAGCAGTACCTTCACGATTGCCTTGGCTACTTGCATGACAACAACCCCCACGGTAGATTTGCCCACACCAAAGTGGTTCGCGACTGACCGGTAGCTGTCCGGCGTTGCAAGCTTCCAGAGGGCTATGGCCACTCGCTTCTGGACAGTGAGGGCTGCTCGCATGCGGGTGTCCTTGCGCTTCAGGGCAGGGGACAGCAACTCACAAAGTTCGAGGAAAGTCCCCTTCCGCATGCGAAAGTTTCGCAGCCACTGGGATTCATCCCAGACCTGAAGCACTATACGGTCCCACCAGTCCGTGCTTGTTTCCCGGGCCCAGAATCGCCGTTCAACAAAATCCACATGCCTCATTGCCACCGTGATGTCCTGGGCGCTGGGGCTCGTGGTTTCTGACAGCTCTGTGCCACTTTCCGACTTCAGGCTCTCACGGCGGTGCCGTAGCCTCCTCGCCCGATTTCTCTGCATCTGCCTCAGGGAAAGGTGTATGATAAGCTGCGAGGTGTTGAGAACGGCCACAAGTGCAGCGATGGTCGCAGCGTGATCCATGATCGCAGTGCTGTGGCGTCCGCGCTGTCACTGACCAGAAAAGTGCGCGAACTGATTTCCCGCCGGCGCTTTCATGGAGGGAGGGAGGGCGTTAGTGACGGACGGATGACGACAAATTTTTTTTACCCAGAAGGCATTGGCGGCTCGACCCAGAATTCCGATGGGCAGCGGGGACTGCGGGAACTGTGGGATAGCTGCCCACAGTGCACCGCTTCCAATATCGACGCTCGCCCCGTTAGTGTGGACTCACAAAGTCGAATTACTGTCCTTAGTGTGTCCTTAGTGTGGACACACACGTTCGACTTTGCAATATCGATTCCACATATTCGATTTAAGTAAAATCGAATTACCCTCGTAGTGTAGACATACCCTAAGACACTTGTAGCAACAACTTCTTAAAGGAAAACAAATGCAGAAACCACTATGTAACAAATAGAATAAAGTAGGAAGAATAGAGTCCCATTAAATAAAGTGAACTCATACTGTAATATACAGGGGAGTTTAATAGCATACTGATCATTGTGAAAATCAGACATTTCTGTAATTTTAATCTATTTAATATTGTGAATTAACACAGGCATAGGAACGCACACGAACTGAGTACCAAATTC
>NW_020692734.1:0-3029 GCF_002925995.2 Terrapene triunguis
GGGGGGCGGGAAGTTATCACTGCTGGTGATCCATCAGTGTCTGCGGAAGTGGGGTTATCAGTGCTGGCGATCTCTCAGCATGGGGGGCGGGTGTTTATTGATTCCTGCTCTCCCTCAGCATTGGGGTACGTGGGGTTATTGGTTCTGGCGATCTCTCAGTGTCGGGGAGTGTTGGGTTATCGGTGCCAGCGATCCCTCAGCGCCGGGGGTGTGGGGTTATCGGTGCCGGCGATCCTTCATCTCCATGGGGCGTGGGGTTATTGGTGCCGGCGATCCCTCAGCGCCGGGGGGCATGGGGTTATCGGTGCCGGCGATCCCTCAGCGCTGGGGGGCGTGGGGTTATCGGTGCCGGCGATCCCTCAGCGTCGGGGGGGTGGGGTTATCGGTGCTGGCGATCTCTCAAAGTGTGTGTGTGGGGGGTTTCATCAGTGCCGGCGATCCCTCAGCGTCGGGGGACGTGGGGTTTTCAGTGCTGGCGATCCCTCTGTGTCACAGGTATGGGGTTATTGGTACTGGTGATCTCTCAGTGTTGGGGGGCGTGGCGTTCTCAATGCCGGGGAACCCCTAAGCGTGGGGGTGGGGCTATCAGTGCTGGAGACCTCTCAGCGTGGGGGGATGGAGTTATCGGTGTCGGCAATCCATCAGCGTGGGCCTGTCAAGGCTGTATCCCCACTTTGAACTTTAGGGTACAAATGTAGGGGCCTGCATGAAAACTTCTAAGCTTATCTACCAGCTTAGCTCTGGTCCGCTGCCACCATCTCAAGAATTCCCTCCCTGGGAAGCCTTGAGAAACCTTTCACCAATTCCCTGGTGAATACAGATCCAAACTCCTTGGATCTTAAACAAGGAGAAATCGACCCTTCCCCCCCTCCTTCCTTTCACCAACTCCTGGTGAATACAGATCCAAACCCCCTTGGATCTTAAAACAAAGAGAAACCAATCAGGTTCTTAAAAAGAAGGCTTTTAATTAAAGAAAAAGGTAAAAATCATCTCTGTAAAATCAGTATGGAAAATAGCTTTACAGGGTAATCAAACTTAAAGAGCTCAGAGGACCCCCTTTGTCTTAGGTTCAAAGTACAGCAAACAAAGATAAACACTCTGGTCAAAGGTACATTTACAAGTTGAGAAAACAAAGTAAATCTAAGACGCCTTGCCTGGCTTTTTACTTACAAGTTTGAAATAGGAGAGACTTGTTTAGAAAGATGGGGAGAACCTGGATTGATGTCTGGTCCCTCTCAGTCCCAAGAGCGAACAACCCCTTAAAACAAAGAGCACACACAAAAGCCTTTCCCCCCCCAAGATTTGAAAGTATCTTGTCCCCTTATTGGTCCTTGGGGTCAGGTGTCAGCCAGGTTACCCGAGCTTCTTAACCCTTTGGATTTGGAGTCTCTGTACACAGGAGAGCTGTTTCCCTTCCCTTTATAGTTATGACACGCCCCCCAAATCACAGATAGTGTTGGACGTTCGGTTCCACACTGGCTGTGATTTTTTCCTGGAGTTCTAGGAGAAAACAGAGTTAATAAGACACATGTACCTTTAGACATACTACTGATTATATAAAAACTAACAATATGTTTCATTCCAAGAACAATTGTTAACCAGTTAACTCTGGGAAACTTTCCCGGGAGAGTGCATCAGCCACTTTGTTAGAAGCTCCTGAAATGTGTTGTATTTCAAAATCAAAATCTTGGAGAGCTAAACTCCACCGAAGAAGTTTTTTGTTATTTCCCTTGGCGGTATGAAGCCACTGTAGCGCAGCATGGTCTGTTTGTAGTTGGAAACGCCGTCCCCAAACATATGGGCGTAGCTTTTCCAGCGCGTACACAATGGCGTAGCATTCCTTTTCGCTGATTGACCAGTGGCTTTCCCTCTCAGACAGTTTCTTGCTGAGAAACACGACAGGATGGAATTCTTGATCCGGTCCTTCCTGCATTAAAACTGCTCCCACGCCTCGCTCGGACGCATTTGTGGTTACTAGGAACGGTTTGTCAAAGTCTGGGGCCCTTAGCACAGGGTCAGACATGAGTGTTGCCTTAAGCTGGTTAAAGGCCTTTTGACACTTATCAGTCCACTGAACTGCATTTGGCTGTTTCTTTCTGGTTAGGTCTGTCAGCGGGGCGGCGATTTGGCTGTAGTGTGGTACAAATCGCCTATAATATCCGGCCAAGCCTAAGAAGGATTGGACCTGTTTCTTTGACTTTGGAACCGGCCACTTTTGGATAGCATCCACTTTGGCCTGTAGGGGATTTATAGTTCCTTGACCCACCTGGTGCCCCAGGTACGTCACTCTGTTTTGGCCTATTTGACACTTTTTAGCCTTAACAGTTAGTCCTGCCTGTCGGATGCGCTCGAAGACTTTTTCCAGGTGCTCCAGGTGTTCTGTCCATGAATCAGAAAAAATGGCCACATCATTGAGGTAGGCAACTGCAGATTCTCCCAATCCCGCTAAGAGACCATCTACAAGTCTTTGGAAGGTGGCGGGTGCATTTCGCAACCCGAAAGGGAGTACATTGAATTCGTACACCCCTGCCTGGGTGACGAAGGCTGACCTTTCCTTAGCGGGTTCATCTAGTGGTACTTGCCAGTACCCTTTGGTTAAGTCTAAAGTAGAGATGAATTGGGCATGTCCCAATTTTTCCAATAGCTCATCTGTGCGTGGCATTGGATAGTTGTCAGGACGAGTTACAGCATTTAGCTTACGGTAGTCCACGCAAAAGCGTATTTCCCCATCTGGTTTGGGAACTAGAACCACTGGAGATGCCCATGCACTGGTAGAGGGGCAGATTATACCCATCTGTAGCATGTCCTGGATCTCCCTTTGTATAGCAGCTTGGGCATGAGGTGACTCCCGGTAGGGTGGGGTCATTGGGTGAGCATTACCTGTGTCAATGGAGTGGTATGCCCGTTCGGTCCTTCCTGGAGTGGCTGAGAAAATCGGTGCAAAGCTTGTGCACAGCTCCTTGATCTGCTGTCGCTGCAGACGTCCCAGGGTCGTGGAGAGGTTCACCTCTTCCACGCCACCATTCCTT
>NW_020692735.1:0-1743 GCF_002925995.2 Terrapene triunguis
AGCAATGGGCTAAAATTGCAGCAAGGATGGTTTAGGTTGGACATTAGAAAAAACTTCCTAACTGTCAGAGTGGTTAAGCACTGGAATAAATTGCCTAGGGAGGTTGTGGAATCACCATCATTGGCGATTTTTAAGAGCAGGTTGGACAAACACCTGTCAGCGATGGTCTAGTCCTGCCTTGATTGAAGAGGACTGGACTAGATGACCTGTCGAGGTCCCTTCCAGTTCTATGATTCTTCTTCTTCTTGAAAAATCCTAATGATTTTAATAGGTAAGAATCCAGTTACATACTACAGATATTAATTTGTGTTTTCAGCAAAATAGTCTAGAACAACTGACAGACTGTAATGGAGAAGGAGATTATTTTTATAGATTTGGCCAGATGTCCAGCTATTGTCAATTGTCCATAGTTTCATTGCAGCCAGTCTGCCAGATCCCATGCTGGTGTAATGCAGCTGTAGCTCTACTGAAGTCATAAGGCCAGATTCCAGAGAAAGAATAAATTCCTCTATAGCCTGGTGGCTTGAACACTCGCCCTGCATGCAGAAGACGAAGTATCCAGTAACCCTGCACTGCATCTTTTATGATGTATCCACAGAGGTACAGCTTCAGGAGGAGAGATTGAGGGAGCCTCGCATGAGACTATCCCTTAGTCACAGCTGAGCAGGGTATTTGTGAATACCAGTAGGACCTGATTCTGGGATTTAGGCGTCTAAAGTGGCAGTTAGGTGCCCAAGTCCTTTTGTGAATCCAGCCTAATTTGTCTATTTAAAACACACAAACGCCATCCCACGTCTCTCTTTCTCTCTCTCTCTCTAAGTTTAGTACAGTTAAAACACACATTTTACAGAATGGAATAGGACTCTCTTTACATTCATCTTATGGAACAGATGATCTCCACATACTGCTTCCATTTATTTTTATGATAAGTGTTAATTTCATTTTTTTTCTGGTCTTCCAGGTCACAGATTTCCTGAATAAATGACAATGAAAAATGAAACCACAGTGACGGAATTTATCCTCCTGGGACTTTCCAGTGACCCACAGATGCAGATTTTCCTCTTCCTGTTTTTATTAGTTATTTACCTAATCATTCTGAGTGGTAATATAGTGATCATGGTGGTGATAAGAGCTGATTCTCACCTTCACACCCCTATGTACTTCTTCCTCTTCCATTTATCCTTTGTTGATATCTGCTATTCCTCAGTCACGGTGCCTAATATGCTGATGAACTTCCTAGCAGAGCACAAAACTATTTCTGTCAATGGCTGCATTGCCCAGATGTTCCTTTTTATCCTCTTGGCTGGTGCTGAAGCTTTCATTCTCTCAGCCATGGCTTATGACCGCTATGCTGCCATCTGTGATCCATTACATTATGTTCAGACAATGAGGAAAGGGATTTGTGTTCAGCTGGTAAGTGGTGCATGGACAATGGGCTTCTTCGATGCCCTTCTTAACACAGTTTTTGCCCTCAAGTTGCATTTCTGTGGGCCCAATCAAATCAGCCATTTCAGCTGTGAGCTCCCTCCTCTGTTACAACTGTCCTGTACTGACACCCTCACCAATCAAGTAGTGCTTCTTACTTCTGCTTTGGTCTTTGGGTTGAGCTCCTTCCTCCTCACTCTAATCTCCTACATTCACATCATCTACACCATCCTGAGGATACGCTCTGCGGAGGGCAGACGTAAAGCCTTCACCACCTGCAGCTCCCACCTGATTGTAGTTGGCTTGTTGTACATGACA
>NW_020692735.1:1843-7106 GCF_002925995.2 Terrapene triunguis
TGGGGAAATTCAGGTTTCTCAATTAGTGTTGATTCTCTCATTTTTTTAAAGTCAGAAAGCATAGATTTGTGGGTAACTAGTGTTTGGGACATTCTCAGCTCAGATAACTGACTGACACTTGGAGCCAAATCCTCCACAGATCCAGTGCTGATCCGTTGATGTCAATTGACCAGAACCCCAGAGTGTGTAAATCAGCAAAGCTCCATTGGAACCAATGGGTGCTGGAGTTAGACTCACAAATGGTCTTGAACAGGAGAAATTGAGAGAGATCCCATAACACAGTGGCCAAGGCATGCACCTGGGAGGGGACATATCTCTGTTTCAATCATTTCTCCTCATCAGACACTTGAAGCGGGGGTTTCCCACATTTGAGATGAGTGCCATAACCACTGGGATAAAAGTTATGCCGGAGCTCCTCTTCCTAATTCTGTCTTCTTGTTTGCACAAAATCAAATGGATATAACTGGCCATGAACAAATTCAGGCTGGAAATTAGAAGTTTCTTCCAGAACCTCACCCTTTTGAGGGTGAGAAACCTTTCTCTAATAGGAGCTGTAGGGATGCACAACTTAATTAGTTTTTTAAAAAAGTGTTGGATACATTTATGACGGTGTGAAGGTGTGGGGCAGGGCTCAGCAACCCTGGGGCTCATTTCTCGTTTCTGTCTTATGTTCCTAAAGGACATGCTTCAGGGTTTCAGCCGGACACCACAGTTCATGAAGGAATCCTTCCTCCTACCACCAATGTATTCTGGGAGGGTTTTTTTGTCTCCTTCCTCTGAAGCATCAGGGATGGCCACAATTGGAGATAGTACCACCTCAGAGTCCTGGCCCATCACATCCAAGATCCTAAGTTTTCTCTCTCTCAGATGTTTGCCTATGCTGTTCTTGCTCACATAGTCAGGGACTAACTGATTGACAATTTGCTAAGGACACAAAAACTAACTGACCTTTTTTTTTTTAAGTACATCAGAAGTAGGAAGCCAGACAAACAATCAATTGGGCCATTGGACGATGAAGATACTAAAGGAGCACTCAGGAAAGACATTGCTCTTGTGGAGAAGCTAAATGAATTATTTGCATTAATCATCTCTGCAGAGGATGGGAGGGAGATCCCTGCAGCTTAGGTGATAAATTGGAGGAACTGTCCCATACTGAGCTGTTGATAGAGGAGGTTTTAGAACAAATTGATAAATTAAACAGTAATTAGTCACGAGGACCAGATGGCATTCATCCAAGAGTCCTGAAGAAACTCAGATATGAAATTGCAGAACTCCTTCTTTTCCTTACATTTCACAAGCACTTTCTCCAAAAATTGCCTTCCACCTTCAGGTTTGCAACCACTTCCTCCCTGTTGGTTAGAATCAAGTGTAAAATGGCCACACAGCCACACCTTTCACCCCCACTCTGACCGCCTCCCAGCTAAGCCCCTTACTCCCACTCTGGCCCAACCTGCCTAGCTAGGTTTTGCAGTCCTGAGGTCCCAAATGGGGCCATTGCAGAGTAATAGGTCACATCCATAGACTCTTGTTGTATACGTGTGTGGGGTTTTTGTTTGTTTTTGTGTTTTCAGAAAATTTAAAAAGCCAATTGCACTGAAAACACTCAGTTTAGCCTACATGAGCAATGAAGATTTACCCTGGTTGTTAGAGAGATTAGGTTTGGGATTTTAAAGGATTGTAAGGGAGGTGCCCAAATCCTATTAATTCTCCCATTGAGTTTAAAACCCTAAACCAGACCAAGACTCTTATTTCTATTTCTTTGAAGGTAGGACCCCATGGGTTCAGAAACCAGGTCTGCAGAGGTATTAGGCCCTTAACCACTCCAAAATGCTACACAGCAGCAGCTGTAACCAGCCTGCACTCCACATCCCATGACCTGCTGTGGAGACAGACCATGGGAAGTTCAACATCAAGGGTTTGATAGGCAGTAGCCCTATGGCTCCTGATTGGGTCCCTGTCCTTTATAAACCCAAGGGGTGCTCTGGGAAGTGTCCAAGTAACAGTATGGATCTTCTGTTGTTGCTATGACTGTTCAGACTCTATGTTCTTGAACTCCTGGCTTGACTGTGGCCTGTTTTGGACTCTTCCTCCTGACTCGGACCCAGAAACCTGACTTGGACACTAACGCTCGATATTGACCCTGGCCTGGAACTGACTACGAACTCCTTGGCTACTCCTAGACTCAGGTTTGCCCCTTGGCCCTGGTTGCCCTTTTTGAGGTCCTGATATTGATAGTCTTCCAAATATCTCATGGAACTGGGGACTCGTGTAGCTCATAGGGCTAGCTTGCCTTTACTATATTCAGTGCCTTACCTTCATTATATTTAGCTGCTTTCATTATATTCAGCTGTAATGCAAGAAACCTACAGGCCTGTATCCTGTAAGATATTAGCTGAAGCATTAGTTAGCATAAGTGTGGTTAAGTAGGCTGTAACCCTTGGCACAGATCAACCGTTACCTTTAGATTTTGGGAACTAAGAAGAGCTTCCTCAATGCTAGGAGTTATAATGGTCCAGTAAGTGTTGCCACAAGGACCATAGAAGTAATAACTGCAAATCTGCTTAAGCAAGGGGTGATGGGTTTGATCATGAGCTGAAATGGTCGTTACATGTATTAATATACTAACCTATAGAAGAAAGACACCTCAATATTAGTAGGATGAGGAAATACAAATAAGGGGGGGGACCCTACTGAATATGCATTAGATATAGTGGTGTCAGTGTAACACAGTGGTTCTCAAACTTTTGTATTGGTGATCCCTCTCACACAGCAAGCCTCTGAGTGTGACACACACCCCCTTATAAATTAAAAACACATTTAAAAAAAATATTTAACACTATTATAAATCCTGTAGCCGGAGTGGTATTTGAGGGTGGAGACTGTCAGCTTGTGACATATGTAATAACCACATGACACCCTGGAGGCTGGGGGGGGGGGAGGTCATGAACCTCAGTTTCAGAACCTCTGGCATAACATATTATAGAAGTTGCATCCCAGTCTGTGAATGGTAGGAGAGAGAGATCTATCCCTTAGGAGGGGCCAGAATGATGGCCACTGCTGATGAGAATGAAGATAATGGCTAATATTTCAGGTTGTTCTGCAAGGGATGGTGTGAGTATATGGATGTGCAGATGTACATTCTGTAGTCTCTCTATCTGCCTTACTAAATTAGAGTGTTTGTGACTTTGCTAAATGTAATAATGAACTAGTCAGTGGTCTTCCAAATTCTTTCATTTCTGTACTGCTTCTTCCAATACTTCAGTCTCCCCAGTTCTTGGTTTTCAAAATATTCCTCTCTCCAGGCCAGAAGGAAGAGTACCATATGGCCAGATTTCCAAAGATAGATGCCTACTGGGATTTTCAAAAGCATCCAGATACATAACTCCCATATGGACCCACGGAAAGGAGGCCCTTGAAGAATTCCACTATGATTTCAACAATTTCCACCCCACCATCAACCTCAGCCTGGACAGTCCACACAAGAGATCCACTTCCTGGACACTACAGTGCAAATAAGTGATGGTCAGATAAACACTACCCTATACCAGAAACCTACTGACCACTATACTTACCTACATGCCTCCAGCTTCCATCCAGGACACATCACATGATCCATTGTCTACAGTCAAGCCCTAAGATACAACCGAATTTGCTCCAATCCCTCAGACAGAGACAAACACCTACAAGATCTTTACCAAGCATTCTTAAAACTACAGTACCCACCTGGGGAAGTGAGGAAACAGATTGACAGAGCAAGACGGGTACCCAGAAATCACCTACTACAGGACAGGCCCAACAAGGAAAATAACAGAACACCACTGACCATCACGTACAGCCCCCAGCTAAAACCTATCCAGCGCATTATCAATGATCTACAACCTATCCTGGAAAATGATCCCTCATTCTCACAGACCTTGGGAGGCAGGCCAGTCCTCGTTTACAGACAACCCCCCAACCTGAAGCAAATACTCACCAGCAACTACACACCACACCACAGAAACACCAACCCAGGAACCAATCCCTGTAGCAAACCCCATTGCCTACTCTGTCCCCATATCTACTCTGGCGACACCATCAGAGGACCCAACCACATCGGCCACACCATCAAGGGCTCATTCACCTGCAAGTCTACTAATGTTATATATGCCATCATCTGCCAGCAATGCCCCTCTGCCATGTACATTGGCCAAACCAGATAGTCCCTATGTAAAAAAATAAATGGATACAAATCGGACATCAGGAATGGTAACATACAAAAGCCAATAGGTGAACACTTCAATCTCCCTGGACATTCTATATCTGAAGTCTGTTTCTGAAGGTTTTTTTGGTCAAGAATAGTGACTTTTAAATCTAAGAGAGAGAGCAAAACTAAAATTCATTTACAAATTTAACACCATTAATTCGGGCTTGAATAGGGACTGCGAGTGGCTGGCTCATTGCAGAAGCAGCTCTGCCTCTCTTGGAATTGACACCTCCTCATCTATTATTGGGAATGGACTACATCCACACTGAATGAATTGGCCCTGTCAGCACTGGTTCTTCACTTGTGAGGTACTCCCTTCTCTTCATGTGTCATTATGTAATGCCTGCATCTGTAACTTTCACTCCATGTATCTGAAGAAGTGCGGTTTTTTTACCCATGAAAGCTTATGCCCAAATAAACCTGTTAGACTTTAAGGTCCACTGGACTCCTTGTTCTTTTTGGTGAAGAAACTTACAATTTATCTCCTCCTTTGTCTCAATGGCTATTTATTGCCATCATAGAATCATAGAACTGGAAGGGACCTCGATACGTCATCGAGTCCAGTCCCCTGCACTCAAGGCAGGACTAAGTATTATCCAGACCATCCCTTGTTGCTCTTCTCTGGACCAGAGGGTCCAGAGAAGAGCAACAAGAATGATTAAAGGTCTTGAGAACATGACCTATGAAGGAAGGCTGAAAGAATTGGGTTTGTTTAGTTTGGAAAAGAGAAGACTGAGAGGGGACATGATAGCAGTTTAGGTATCTAAAATGGTGTCATAAGGAGGAGGGAGAAAACTTCTTCACCTTAGCCTCTAAGGATAGAACAAGAAGCAATGGGCTTCAACTGCAGCAAGGGAGGTCTAGGTTGGACATTAGGAAAAAGTTCCTAACTGTCAGGGTGGTTAAACACTGGAATAAATTGCCTAGGGAGGTTGTGGAATCTCCATCTCTGGAGTATTTAAGAGTAGGTTAGATAAATGTCTATCAGGGATGGTCTAGACAGTATTTGGTCCTGCCATG
>NW_020692736.1:0-3171 GCF_002925995.2 Terrapene triunguis
CCGTTATATCGAATTAACCCTGCACCCGTCCACACCAGGAAGCCATTTAGTTCGACATAGAGCTCTCTTTAAATCGATTTCTGTAATCCTCCCCAACGAGAGGAGTAGCGCTAAATTCGACATGGCCATGTCGAATTAGGCTAGGTGTGGATGGAAATCGACGCTAATAGCTCCGGGAGCTATCCCACAGTGCACCACTCTGTTGACGCTCTGGACAGCAGTCCGAGCTCGGATGCTCTGACCAGCCACTCCCCCGGGAAAATTTGAATTCCTTTTCCTATCTGGGCAGTTTGAATCGCAGTTTCTGTTTGGACACCGTGGTGAGCTCAGCAGCAGTGGCAACAATGCAGAGCTCTCCAGCAGATATGGCCGTGCAATCCAATACAAAGAGGGCCCCAGCATGGACGGATCGGGAAGTCTTGGATCTCATCGCAGTGTGGGGCGATGAGTCCGTGCTTTCCGAGCTGCGCTCCAAAAGACGGAATGCAAAGATCTATGAGAAGATCTCTAAAGCCATGGCAGAGAGAGGCTACAGCCGGGATGCAACGCAGTGCCACGTGAAAATCAAGGAGCTGAGACAAGGCTACCAGAAGACCAAAGAAGCAAACGGACGCTCTGGATCCCAGCCCCACACATCCCGTTTCTACGAGGCACTGCATTCCATCCTAGGTGCGGCCGCCACCACCACCCCACCCCTGACCGTGGACTCTGAGGATGGGATATTGTCCGCGGCCGGTTCCTCAGCGGACGGGGAAGAGGAGGAAGGAGATGAGGAGGACGAGGCAGTAGACAGCGCTTACAACGCTGATTTGCCCGACAGCCAGGAGCTCTTCATCACCCTCACAGAGATCCCCTACCAACCCTCCCCAGCCGTTACCCCAGACACAGATTCAGGGGACGGATCAAGCAGTAAGTGTTTTAAATATCTAAACATTTATTTACAACATAACTGGCGTATTTAAAATATTAACATTAGCTAAAGTGCTTTAAAACATGTAAACATTTATTTGCAACAAAACAGGAAGATTGAAAATATGAACAGTGGGTAAAGTGCTTCAAAACATGTAAACAGTAAAGTCAAACAAAAGGGGAATCAGTGCAAAGTGTATCATGATTTGTCTTTTTTTGGGCGCCTCAATATATAGTCCGAACCATTTTCAAAAAATTGCACAATGTCCGCTTCATGATTATAATGCCCAAAACCCTGCAGTCATTTGTCCCTCCAAGGGCACCTAAGCCAGGAACTGGTCAATGTAACCGGGGATAGAGGCGAGATCCTCCGGGGAGAACTCCTCATACACCTCCTGCAGGTGTTTTTCCAGCCTCATCAGCAGGTTCCTGGGCAGGGAGAGCTTATTAGGCCCCCCGTGGTAGGACACGTTTCCCTGCCACAACGCCAGCAGGTACTCCGGGATCATGGCCTTGCACAGCAGTGCAGCAAATGGCCCCGGTTTCTGAAGGCTGTCCCGGAGCATCTTCTCCTTCTGGCTCTCGGAGACCTTCAGGAGGGTGATGTCTGGCATGGCTCCCTGCTGTGAATTAGGTATGGGAAAGTTAGTATTGGGACTGCTTGCCCGTCCCTTTATAGAACTGCAACCGCCGGTTTACAGCCACGCGGTTTACAGCCGCGAGGGGGTGGGACAGGGGCAGAGTTCATGCTTGCAGGATTGCTGCCAGCAGAGACTCGCATTGCTTTCTATTTGAAAGGAGGCCAGTGCCACTCTTAAAGTTTTAAGCGGCCACAAGTCTACGGCTTACCATGTTTGCCATCTAGACAAAGTCCGGTGTCCTGCCCTGCTCCTCAGCTCGCCACAGCAAGACCGCAGGCACTGTAGGCGAGGGCCGAAAATTCGACCTTGTCCTCAGTGCGCGTGTGATAGGTGCTCTGCATGGTCTTGTTCACAGAGAAAGACTATGTTCTCTGTTCACAGATACATTGCTCTGTCTCAGGAATTCACTCCCTTTTTCCAATTCCCACAGCCACATCTGCCCAGAGGCTAGCGCACATTAGGAGGAGGAAGAAGAGGACACGGGAAGACATGTTTGCTGAACTAATGGGATGCTCCCGAGCACAGGCAGCCCAGCAGACACAGTGGAGGGAGAACTTGTCCCAAATGCACCGGGCAAACATGGAACGGGAGGAGAGGTGGCGACAGGAGGACAGGCAGGATACTCAAACGCTGCTTGGACTAATGAGGGAGCAAACGGACACGCTCCGCCGCCTTGTGGATGTTCTGCAGGACCGGAGGCAGGAGGAGAGAGCCCCGCTGCAGTCTCTCTGTAACTGCCCTGCCCCGCCACCAAGTCCCATACCCCTCTCACCCAAAGTCCAAACACGGAGGGGTGGAAGGGGCCGTGAAAAATTTCACTCCACCCCTGCGGACTGCTCTACCACTAGAAGGCTCTCATTCCCCAAAATTTGAAAAGTCCTTTCCTACCCGCCTCCCACAAGACCCCGTCCAAGTTTCACCCCCCCGTTCCATGTGCGGTTGTTAATAAAGAATACGTTTCTGTTCATTTCTGTTTCCATCCTCTTCTTTTGGAGGGGAGTCTGTCTGAAGGGGGGGGGGGAGGGGCTTGGTCATTGGACAGGACAGTCACCTTTAGCAGGGGGCAGGTGCAGCAGCAGGGCACATATACAGTGCAGTGACTAGTTATCCTGGTCAGTCTGGGAGGTGGTTTTCATGTTTTGTGTGGTGGGGGCGGTGGTGTTGCTCTGTGACTTGGTGGCGGGGGAGGGCAGTTACAGATCTTATGCAGCGGTCCTTACCCTGCATCATAGAGCCGCGCAGCAGGGGATCTGTAACCCTCCTCCCCCTGCAAGACAGTCACATAGCCGACACATACACGCAGTCCCGGCCAGGAGGGCTGGCAGGCTCCGTTGAAACAACCAGTCCACCACCGCGGAGCCTGTCATTCCTGGAGTTTAGAGGCATCATTTGCATCACAACCCTAAACCCGCCCCCCGCCACAGTCTGTGTCACAGGTTTAAAACATTCCCGCGAAAACAGTAATAAAGACAACGGTGTCCATTAACAAAACAGAACAGATTTTATTTTTTGGGAAGGGGGTGAAGGGGGTATGTAAGTGGAGAGGATAGTCGACGGCAACTGGGTAAAGAAAGGGGGGCAAGTTCTGCCTCTGTGTCCACAAACTTAAAAGTCACTGGGT
>NW_020692737.1:0-3786 GCF_002925995.2 Terrapene triunguis
CCCTGGTGACTTGCAGGCATCTAACTTTTCTAAGTGATTTTTAACTTATTCTTTTTTTATTTTATCTTCTAAACCTACCCCCTTCCCATTAGCATTCACTATGTTAGTCATTCCTTCAGACTTCTCGGTGAAGACCAAAACAAAGAAGTCATTAAGCATCTCTGCCATTTCCAAGTTTCCTGTTACTGTTTCTCCCTCCTCACTGAGCAGTGGGCCTACCCTGTCCTTGGTCTTCCTCTTGCTTCTAATGTATTGTGGAAGCCGAGAAAGAACGGACAGGAAGGGGATTGCAATGCATGACAGTTTGTTAGCAAGGGTTAGGCTAACTGTAACCCTAATAACGCGAGATTTGTAGAAGCGAGGATTGTGTGAGGCGAGTGGGAAAGAACTGTGTGAGAAGTTGTTGCGACCTTGTGTAGATAATCTTGTATGTAGACTAGAGTCTAAACAAGTGAGGAAAATAAGATATCAGGATGACCTATGTATAAACAAAATGCAGCTGTTGCTCATTATTGTCTGTAACCAAAGGTATAAATGATGGCTGTAATTGTTTACCTGGGAGAGACCTGCCTAGGAGGGGGAGACCCTGTGTCCTAGTGCACTCTCTCCCTCTATGCAGTTGATAGAGAGAGAATAAAGTATCTGATTTTGCTGTACCCAACCAAAGAGTGAGAACTGTGTTTTTCTCTGACAGTATTGATAAAAAGGCTTCTTGTTTTCCTTTATTCCCGTAGCCAGTTTGAGCTCATTTTGTGCCTTTGCCTTTCTAATCTTGCCCCTGCATTCCTGTGTTGTTTGCCTATATTTATCCTTTGTAATCTGTCCTAGCTTCCATTTTTTATATAATTCCTTTTATTTTTTAGATCATGCAAGATCTCGTGGTTAAGCCAAGGAGGTCTTTTGCCACATTTCCTATCTTTCCTACTCAGCGAAATAGCTTGCTTTCAGGCCCTTAATAGTGTCCCTTTGAAAAACTGCCAACTCTCCTCAGTTGTTTTTCCCCTCCGTTTTGATTCCCCTGGGACCTTACCTATCAGCTCTCTGAGCTTACCAAAATCCGCCTTCCTGAAATCCATTGTCTCTATTTTGCTGTACTCCCTTCTACCCTTCCTTAGAACTGTGAACTCTATGATTTCATGATCCTCCCCCTCTACAACAACCCTCCCCAGCACCTCCCCCAAAATCCCCTACCTGAGCTGGATCCACCACAGCCATTTCCCTTCCCCGGCCCCTAGGAAGATCGGACGGTCTGGAGCAAAACGGGGTCGTTATTCTGCAGCCTGTCAGGGTGAGAAGGGAAATTCGGGACGTTTCTGAATTAGTGTTAGTCCATTTCACACCCCGATTCCCCCAGGCTCTGTCCTTGCAGACAGACACTCTAGACTCTGCCATGCTGGGAGACGCCTCAGTGACGCTATTACAGCACAGACCCGACCTCTCCCCCAGGACTAAACCCACCAGACACTATTACACTCTCCCAGGAACAGAGTCTCTGAGCCAAACGCCAGAAAAGAGCAGAATCAAAGGAGCCCCTTTGGGGGATCCCCCGACACTGTCCTCAGAACAGCCCATTCCCTCAGCAGCGCAGGGACCAGGCAGAGGCAGGAACTGGCTTTTCCTCTCTCTGCCCCTCCCCTCTCCCAGGAAAGTCACTGCCCCGGGGGGCTGCAGGGAATGGAGCTAGGCAAGGCTGGGTGCCCTGGACCTCCCTCCCCACTGATTGCTCCAGCTGCCCCGCCCAGTCTCTCCCCTCTCCCTCCTGCACGAAGAGCCGGTCACTGTCCTGCATTCCCGTGGGCGTTTCCTCGCCAATAGCTACAGCCACTGCTAACGGGGTGAGCCTGGGTGTGTTGGGCAGCAGCTCTGAGCCGTGCAGAAACTCTGGGGCAGAGATGGGGCGAGCAGGAGCCATTTCTGCAGAGTCACATTCCAGCCTGGGCCCAGCACTTACCCCAGATCTCTCGTATCACCTGCAGTCTCTGGCTCAGGAGCTGATGCCAGCAGAGCCCAGGGGGGTGGGGGGAGGGTGTAAACTATTTCCCTGAATCAGGTCTCCTTCGGCAGCTCAGTCACCATTTCAGCTAGAGCAGAGCTGCGGTACCTGGGCACTGGACCACCCGGGGCCTTTAACACCACAGCCCTGGGGAGGGGGTGCTGAGCTGGACCATCCAGTGAGGAACACAAGTCCTTCTACCCTCCACCACACCCTAGTTTGGAACTGCTGCTGACGGCTCCCCCCATCCGTGGTAACTTTTATCCCCTCTGCCTCCCTCTATCTGGGGGTTTTCCCTTCTGCACCTACCTGGCAGGGCAGGCCGCCCCCCACCCCAGTCTGAACCCCTGAACTTGTCCCAGTTTTGTCCCTCTGCCCATCCCTCCCCTCCGATTTCTCCCCTTCAGGGGGATATTCCCTGCCTTTGGTTGCAGGGAGTAGATTCTGATGGCGCGTGAGGGCAGCAACTTGCAGATGTTACTGAGCATGTGAGAAGAACATTAGAAGATAAGGACGGCCAGACTGGGTCAGACCAAAGGTTCATCTAGCCCAGTGTCCTGTCTGCCAACAGTGGCCAGTGCCAGGTGCCCCAGAGGGAATGAACAGACAGGAATCATCCAGTGACCCATCCCCTGTTGCCCAATTCCCAGCTTCTGACAGAGGTTAGGGACACATCCCTGCCCATCCCGGCTAACAGCCATTGCTGGACCTGTCCTCCATGAACCTATCTAGTTCCCCTTTGATCACAGGACCCTGCTCAGGAACAGTGAAGTTGCAAGTTCTAATAGGAAACAGCTTCTGATACAAGGGCAGCTCCTCTTCCTCCTCCCCTCCCATGGGGATGAGCAGCCCCCACAACTGCCAGTCTGCCCCAGCCTCCTTCAACCCATTGCCCCCTTCAGCCTCCCCCCCAAATGTCCCCTTCTCCCCATCGCCCCCTTCAGCCTCCTCCAACTGCCCCCCATCGCCCCGTTCAGCCTCCCCCAACTGTTCCCTTCCCCTCACCGCATCTGGTCACCTTCAGCCTCCCGTTACCCTCTTCAGCCTCCGGCAATTTCCCCCCACTGCCCTGGCTCCACCACTCTCAGGTTCCCTTCCCCCCAACCATCTGCTTCCTTGCCATGGGTAAGAGGGGCAGAAAATGCTTTTGAAAAAACCTTTTGCAAAGTAAAAATAAAACAAACCAAACAACCCCCTCCCTTGCTTTGTGCTGGGTGCCCAGCTGTGGGCTTGCATGAGTGTGGGGGGGCGGGTGTTGTTCTGAGCACACTCTGTTCAGGGAAGGGGTGGAGTTGGCCAAAGGGGCAGGTGGAATCTTTAGCAGAGAATTCCTTTCTCCATTCTGTTAGCTAAGCATTGCTGTTAAATGTCAGCCGACGAATGCAGCATTTGAAGCAATCTGACTCTAAATCCTCTGCCCTCTCGGTTGCTGCAGTTCTCACACCCTCTGCTCTTGTGATGTCACCACATGACATGGTGTCTTATTCCCATAGTGTCTTATATATTAGACAGGGCCAAAGTTTATAAGGTAAAAACTGAAGCATAACTCCTTCCCTTCCCCGTTTTGACTTAGGAAAAATAAATCCTGTCCCTTCCCCCAGCCCCAGCCCAGCCCCACCAGAGCTGCTGTGGCCAGGAGACAGGTGCTCTCTCACCTGGCCCTGAGCTGCTGTGGTGAGAGAGGGCTGGGGGGAGTCCTCTCTCCCTCGGGCAACCTGCTCTCCAAACCCCTCATTCCAAGCCCCAGCCCAGAGCCTGCATCCCCAGCCGGAGCCCTCACCCCCCTGCACCCC
>NW_020692737.1:3886-4022 GCF_002925995.2 Terrapene triunguis
CCCCCCCTGCACCGCAACCCTCTGCCCTAGCCCTGAGCCCCTCATTCCTAGCCCCATCCCAAAGCCCGCACCCCCAGTCAGAGCCCTCTCCCCCTGCACCCCAACCCTCTGCCCTAGCCCTGAGCCCCTCATTCCC
>NW_020692738.1:0-5788 GCF_002925995.2 Terrapene triunguis
ACTTTGGCAGTGCTTTTTATGTAGCCTGTTGCAAAACTAGGCAAATAGCTAGATGAGTTGATGGACCCCGGGGAAGATCTCTGAGTACCCCCAAGGGTACACGTACCCCTGGTTGAGAACCACTGGTTTAGCCTAAGTCGTTAGCGCATATTCTAAGGGGCCATTCAAGATGTCCAGTTGCTTTTGAAAATCCCACTAGGTGCCCCTCTGTGGCGCTTGGCCCCGGCACACCTTTGTAAATCTGGTCCTTGGTCACTTTCAGCATGTGACTCGCCCTGCACCCAGAATAGGGCTTGGGAGGAATAATGGCTCCCAACTCAAGCAGGGGAGGAGCAACTTGGGGATAACAGAGAAACCCAAGAAACATTTCAGCTGCTACAAAATGGGGGTGGGAGGAGGGGACAAGAAATAACTCTTCCTGATTTCTCCCCTGATCTCTCTCCTGCCCCCCCCACCCCAGCCAACCCCAGGGGTCCCTCTCCCTGTACCCCCCCGCCCCAGCCAAGCCCGGGGGTCCCTCTCCCTGTGCCCCCCATGTCTCAGCCAAGCCCAGGGGTCCCTCTCCCTGTGCCCCCCCTGCCCCAGCCAAGCCCAGGGGTCCCTCTCCCTGTGCCCCCCCGCCCCAGCCAAGCCCGGGGGTCCCTCTCCCTGTGCCCCCCCTGCCCCAGCCAAGCCCGGGGGTCCCTCTCCCTGTACCCCCGCCCTTGAGAGAGACTCACCGGCTTGGAATAGGGCGCCAGCTGCCCGCTGTCGGCCATGGGAGCGACTGGAGCAGACGCGAACCCCGACCGCCGGAGCGTTTATCCCCCGCGCTAGCAGAAGTGGGAGAGAAACTGAAAGTGAGAGCGGCGGAGCCAGGAGAAGCGGCGGCGGGGAAGGGGCGCAGGCTGAGGGGGGCGCAGGCGGGAGCTGGGAGGGAGGGGTGGGGGCAGGGGAAGGGGCGCAGGCGGGGGGTGGAGGCAGGAGCTGGGGGAGCAGGCTGAGGGGGCACAGGCAGGGAGGGGTGTTGTACAGGCTGGAGGGGAGAGACAGGCAGGGGAGGGGATGCAGGCGGGGGTGGTACACAGGCTGAGGGGGCGCAGGTGGGGGAGGGGTGTTGTGCAGGTTGTGAGGAGAGGGGAGTAGGCAGGGGAAGGGGGTTGTACAGGCTGGAGGGGAGAGGGGCGCAGGCAGGGGAGGGGCGCAGGCTGGGGGAGGACAGGCCAGCTGAGGTGAGGGGTGCAGGCAGGGGAGGAGGGGCGCAGGCGGGGAGGGGTGTTGTGCAGGTTGTGGGGAGAGGGGAGCAGGCAGGGGAAGGGGGTTGTACAGGCTGGGGCGGGGGGGGAGTGCACCAATGCAGCCTGGTACGGGGGGATCTGAGGAGCCCATGCAGGTGGGTGATCACAGGCAGGGGAGAAGGGGCACAGGGTGGAGAAGTGAGAGCGAGTAGTTGCTGACAAGGTGGTGTGGGGCAGGCTGCGAGACTGGGGTTAATGTAATTAGGACACGTACCATAAGTAGTACCAGCATAGGAAACGGGCCGCAAGATGGGACCCACACTCACAGTGTTGGACCATGTCAGAAGAGCGGAGAGAAACAGTAGCAAATTGTTTGCTTTACAAAGGGCACGAGGAGGGAGAATTACCCTCCAAAACACAGCGCGCTGGGTCCCTGCTGGCCATTGCTCCGTGTCCCTGCTGGCCATTGCTAACGCACAAGAGGGTGAACGGTGTTGCCAGTTGAGCAGTCCACATGGACATCAAGAGTTAAATGACCAGCAACTGTATTTGAATCCGGAGGTTGCTTCTGTTCTGGGAATTGAGTAGGAAGATTGGGGAAGGAAAGTCTGGGATGCACCGGACTAGAGGATTGTGCGATAGGGTTGGTGGACTCTCGAAACGTAAGCCTGGCAACCTGAGCTTCAGCTGTGTCCACATGGCAAAATGAGTGGCCTCGGACCCATGCTGCAGTGGGTCTCAGACTCAGACCCGTATCCCTGGGCAAGTCAGCATTCCTGAGAGGTTTCCGCTTCAAGTCAGAAGACTTGTGTGTGGATAGTAGGTGAGTTTGGGCTTAAACCTGAGTCTGAGCCAAGGTTTACTATGCAGTGCAGACGTACCCACAGAG
Source organism: Terrapene triunguis (assembly GCF_002925995.2). Lineage (NCBI taxonomy): Eukaryota > Metazoa > Chordata > Testudines > Emydidae > Terrapene > Terrapene triunguis. The sequence goes on from NW_020692738.1 coordinate 2,107, forward strand.
GTTTGGCCTGTAGGGTATGTCTACGCTGCAGCTGGGCTTGAGCCTCCAGCCTGGGTAGAGAGACTTGCACTGGTGGGGCTCCAGCTAGAACACTTAAAATAGCAACGTGGACTCTTGTTGCCCATGTGGGTAGGGCCAGAAGCAGTGTGAAAATAGTAGATGGGAGAGTCCTATGTCACTTAACTGGGCCTTAGGCCTGGTCTGCACTTAAAACTGATAGCTGTCAGTAAGGGTAGTGATTTTTTGTGAACAGAGCTATCTTGGTATAAGCCCTAGCGTACCTGCACCTCCTGAGTGACATAGAACAACCTAATCCCCGGTATAGACCATGCTATGTTGAGGGGAGGGCTTCTCCCATCAATACTACCGCCTCTCCCCTAGCGTCTTCAGTAAGCACTACAGCATTGTGGCAGCGTTGTAAGTGTAGACAAGCCCTTAGAAGCTGGAGCACTAATCGTGTAAGGTTTTTTTTAAGCCTCAATGTGAACGTTGCTCCCCGCACTAGATCTAGTGTCGACGTCTTTGCACATTCTTAGCATCGCATGTGATGGTGGTGTATTTCTGTTAAAGATTAGTCTGCTCACACAGAGCACAATGTTGACATTCAAAAAGAACTTCATAATCTCTCCTGTTTATTAAATGCTCCCAGGCTGAGCTTTACAAGGTATCTTGACGTGATATAAAAGCACATCCTAGTTATTGTTCTAAAATGTAGGTACTGATGTATGTATAAACAGTAGTGTGCTGAAATTGCTGTATTTGAACAAAAAAGTCACATCATCTTGTTTCTGTGCAGTGTATAAACCAAACACAATATTAAATAAGACAACTTTGGAGCTGCAGGCTGAAGAAGCACTTTGAGGTTTTTATATAGCGCTCAGGGCGGGGGCAATGCACAGAGCCGTCTGCTGCGCCTCCACCTAGGAGCAGCCGGGACAGGTTGCCGCTTGCAGGTAGCCACCTGAGTTTAGCACCCCTGGATCTGGCACCCCACATCCCCTCCCACACTCCAACCTGCTGCCCCAAGCCCCCACCTCCATCCCGATTTTTCACACTTGCTGTCTGGTCACCCTACTGATGTGGTTAGGTCCTCTGATGGTGTTGCTAGAGTAGATATGGGGACAGAGTAGGCAACAAGGTTTGTTACAGGGATTGGTTCCTGGGTTAGTGTTTCTGTGGTGTGGTGTGTAGTTGCTGGTGAGTATTTGCTTCAGGTTGGGGGGCTGTCTGTAAGCGAGGACTGACCTGCCTCCCAAGGTCTGTAAGAGTGAGGAATCATTTTCCAGGATAGGTTGTAGATCGTTGATGATGTGCTGGAGAGGCTTTAGCTGGGGGCTGTATCGGATGGCCAGTGGTGTTCTGTCATTTTCCTTGTTGGGCCTGTCCTGTAGTGGGTGACTTCTGAGTACCCATCTCACTCTCTCAATCTGTTTCCTCACTTCCCCAGGTGGGTAGTGTAGTTTTAAGAATGCTTGATAAAGATCTTGTAGGTATTTGTCTCTGTCTGAGGGATTGGAGCAAATTCGGTTGTATTTTAGGGCTTGGCTGTAGACAATGGATTGTGTAATGTGTCCTGCCTGCATGTGTAATTTTCACTCCATATATCTGAAGAAGTGGATTTTTTACACATGAAAGCTTATGCCCAAATAAATCTGTTAGTCTTTAAGGTGCCACCGAACTCCTTGTTGTTTCCTAAATCGAGACTCTCTCTGTTCATTTCTAGAGCATCCATCTCCAGGTGCCAACAACTGAGCAGAGGTCACACCAACTGTAAGGGTTTCAGCAGAGGCAGACTCAGGGTCCAGGACCAATGACGGTCATATCACTGCACTAAAGGGGGTAAGAAAGTCCAAGTCCCAAGTCCTAAGAAAGCAGTATTTCCAAACACCTGATAAGGAGTTTCCAGGATGATATAGTATTCATTGAATACTGGAACAGTCCATAATAAAAACAACCCAGGAAACGACAGACCAGTTAGTTTAACTTCTGTGCCAGGGAAGATAATGGAGGAAGTAATTAAGGAAATCATCTGCAAACACTTGGAAGGTGGTAAGGTGAAAGGGAATAGCCAGCATGGGTTTGTAAAGAACAAATTGTGTCAAACCAATCGGATAGCTTTCTTTGATAGGATAACAAGTCTTGTGGATAAGGGAGAAGCAGTGGATGTGGTATACCTAGACTTTAGTAAGGCATTTGATACGGTCTCACATGATATTCGTATCGATAAACTAGGCAAATTCAATTTAGATGGGGCTACTATAAGGTGGGTGCATAACTGGCTGGATAACCGTACTCAGAGAGTAGTTATTAATGGTTCCCAATCCTGCTGGAAAGGTATAACAAGTGGGGTTCCACAAGGGTCTGTTTTGGGACCGGCTCTGTTCAATATCTTCATCAACGACTTAGATATTGGCATAGAAAGTATGCTTATTAAGTTTGCAACTGATACCAAACTGGGAGGGATTGCAACTGCTTTGGAGGACGGGGTCATAATTCAAAATGATCGGGACAAATTGGAGAAATGGTCTGAGGTAAACAGGATGAAGTTTAACAAAGACAAATGCAAAGTGCTCCACTTAAGAAGGAAAAATCAGTTTCACACATACAGAATGGGAAGAGACTGTCTAGGAAGGAGTATGGCAGAAAGGGATCTAGGGGTTATAGTGGACCACAAGCTAAATATGAGTCAACAGTGTGATGCTGTTGCAAAAAAAGCAAACATGATTCTGGGATGCTGTAGTGAGGCGGCCTGGCTCCCAGCCACCCCAGAGAGGGGCGAGTCCCTCTGGATGCCAAAGTGGGCGGAGCCACTGGAGCCTGCGCCCGCCCCCCAAAGGTCAAAGCGCAGGACCGGAAGTATAAAAGCCGCATCCCAGGGCTCAGAAGCTGTCTGGCCGCCGGAGAAGCCATACGCTGGGGGCCTAGCTCCCGCTGAGGAGACTCCTGCAGCCTGTGACCGACCTGAGGACTGGCCATACCAGTCAAGGACTGATGACGACCAGACCCCGGAGAAGCTGTCAACCCTACCGGAGAGAAGCGACCCAGAGGAGCTGCCAAGCCTACCGCTCACCGAGTACCCTGAGGACTCCCTGGAGGACACTGACCAGACGCAGGTACTGCTAGAGGGGGAGGTAGGAAGTAGCCCAGGGGCAGCCGACCCTAGTCTGGCTGCGGCACACCCAGAGCCGATGTCAGTGTGTTGCGGCCAGGATCCCCACTGACAATAGCAGGCTGCCTGCCGCTGTTAGGGCCCCGGGCTGGGACGCAGTGGAGTGAGCAGGCCTGTGTCCCCCCTGCCACCCCACTCACGGGTAGCAGTCTCCCCCTCACCCCAGACGCCCTGACCCAGGGCCTGGGCCTGATACTGAACTATTTTTGCTCAGCCCTGCCGGAGAGCCTGAGCCCTTGACGATTTCCTGCCTCACCCAGCTAATTCCCAGACCCAGCAGACCTCAGTAGTGAGGCGGCCTGGCTCCCAGCCGCCCCAGAGAGGGGCGACCCCAACTAAACCCTTCTACAGATGCATTAACAGGTGTGTTGTGAGCAAGACACGAGAAGTCATTCTTCCGTCTACTCTGCGCTGGTTAGGCCTCCACTGGAGTATTGTGTCCAGTTCTGGGCACCGCATTTCAAAGAAGATGTGGAGAAATTGGAGAGGGTCCAGAGAAGAGCAACAAGAATG
>NW_020692739.1:0-3416 GCF_002925995.2 Terrapene triunguis
TGAGCGGGCTCCATGATCCCAGTGCTGGCTATGGCGTCTGGTCTGAATCTTTGAGCTCTGGTCAAGTGTAGTGTCTGTTCTTATCAGTTTAATCTTTATTCATTCCATATGATAAGCTACTACCTTGATACACTGTATCAGCTATCGTAAAGAGCTGATGGTGCCCTGGGATGCATCCTGCAGCCCCTAGCACGCACCCTAGGGCTCTGACCAGTGTCCCAACACATCCTGCTGCTCGGCACAGGCTCCCGGCTGTTGCCCCTGGTCCTCCCCGGACATCTCCTCAAATCGTTACCCTAAAGAAGACTCTCGGTGCCCCAGAGCCATGGCAAACCAGCAGATCCAGAGGGAAGAGCGAGAACAGCAAGACTCGCCCCCGAGATGCTGCTGCCGCAGAAAGCTCCTCTATCCAGAGACCAGCCTGCAGGGACATCACCGAGAGAAGGAACGTACACCCCGCTCCCCAGCCGCCGGGCGGCTGCCCCGCTGTGCTCCAGCCGCCGGAAGAACCTGCAACTGACCACCAGCAGCTGCAGCCGCCAGGACCCTGCTCCACCTCGCTCCTGCCGCCGAAAGAGCCACGGCCGGAGCCGCTGAGAGACTGTCCCCCCACTCCCCTGCTGCCTGTGAGGTCCACTGCCGCCCAGCTGCTGCTGCCACCAGGAGTCCATCCCCACGTGTCCCAGCTGCCGGAGAGGAGCCCCACGGACCATCTGCTCCTGCTGGGGCCAGGTATCCTCCCCACTAAGCCCCCGCACCTCCTCCCTCCAGGAGACTCTCCCGCGGCTCCCCCACCGCCCATGCCGCCGGGGGGCTGCCCCCCCTCCCCCGAGCGGCTGCCCATGCCACCGGGGGACTCCTGCCCCACGCCCTGGCTGCCGCCGTTCGCGCAGCCTGGGGACCCCCGCCACGCGCCCCAGCCGCTGCTGCTCCGGCCGCCGGGGGATCCCTTCCCCGAGCCCCAGCCGCTGCCGCGTGTGCACCTTGGGGAGCCCGGCCACGTGCTCCAGCTGCTCCTACCCCAGCCACCGGCGGGGGACTCCTGCCCCACGCCCTGGCCACCGCTGCTTGAGCGGCCCGGTGCGGCCCGCGACGTGCCGCAGCCGCCACCGCCCGGGCCGCTGGGGGACTCCTGCCCCGCTCCCCGGCTGCCCCGCGGCGCGCTCCAGCCGCCGCTGGCCGGGGACTCCTGCCCCGCTCCCCGGCTGCCGCTGCCTGAGCAGCCCGGGGAGCCCCGCAGCGCTCTCCAGCCGCCGCTGCCCAGGGACTCCTGGCCCGCTCCCCAGCTGCCGCCCCCTGGACAGTCCGGGGAGCCCCGCGGCGCGCTCCAGCCACCGCCGCCCGGGGACTCCGGCCCCGCGCCCAGGCTGCCGCTACCTGAGCGGCCCGGGGAGCCTCGTGACGTGCCGCAGCCGCCGCCGCCCGGGCCGCTGGGGGACTCCTGCCCCGCTCCCCGGCTGCCGCTGCCCGAGCAGCCCGGGGAGCCCCGCGGCACGCCGCAACCGCCGCTGCTCGGATCGCCAGGGGACTCCTGCCCGGCTCCCCAGCTGCCGCTGCCCGGGCAACGCGAGGGACCCCACCACGTGGCCCAGTCACCGCTGCCTTGGCCACCGGGGATCTCCTGCTCCTCGCTGCTGCCGCCTACGCAGCCAGGGGATCCCCACCACCCGCCCCAGCCACGGCTGTCCGAGCCTCCGGGGGTCTCCTGCCCCGCGCCGCTGCCGCCTACGCAGCCAGGGGACCCCCACCACCTGCCCCAGCCTCCGCCGCCCGAGAGACCGGGGGCCTCCCACCCCGCGCCCCAACCGCCACCGCTCGCAGTGCCCGAGGAGCTCCCTGATGCGGGCCAGCAGGCAAGACCCCGACCCACCACCCGCCAGCTGCCACAGAACCTGAGCGACCTGCCTGCCCATCACCTGGCACCTCAGCTGCCGAGTGACTCCCCCGCTGTCCACCAGCTGCTCCAGCCACCGGGGGACCCCCCAACCGCTCCTCTACGGCCCCAACCGCTGGGGACCCCCTCCACGCTCCTGCTGCTCCAGCCAACGAGAGACCCCCGCACCTCCCCGCAGCAGCCGCAACTGCTGAACACTCCCCCTAATGTGCCCCAGCTACCAAGGGAACTCTGCACTACGCCACAGCCACCACGAGATGTCTCCCCTGTTCTCCTGTGGTACCCGGACACGCCCCCCGCTCCCCAGCAATCCCCGCCGCTGAGGGATGACCCCCCCGACCCCCAGCGGGACACCCCTACTGGAGAAACCTCTACTACCGCTGGAACCTCCGCCCCACAGGGGGCTGACAATGACACCGTCTACCTGAAATACCCCCTCGCTGCTGATGCGCTCATCTGCCCTGTCTGCTCGCCGCCCCGACGTTTCCACCTCCTCGGTGGAGTCACCAGGCACCTGAAGAGGTGCCACGGCAAATCCACCGCCTTCAGCTGCGCCCTCTGTGACCTGCCCTTCGAATCCCAGAAAAGATGCAAGGCACACCAGGCCAGCTGCAAGAGAGCCCGTACAGCAGCAACTCTAGTTCTGGCCTCTCGCCCTCCTGTGCCCCGGCCCGCTGCTCCTGCGCCACGAGGCAACGGGGCGCCCCCGCCAGCCGCTACCTCAAAACCCACTCCAGCCCCCGAACCATTGGACCAGGGCTCCACCATTGAGACGGCACCTCCCATAGCGGGCAACGTCGGCCGAGCCCCTGCCAGCTGGACACCTTTCACATCCACCCAGGTAGCCCGGAAGCTCTCTGAGCTGAGGCATCTCAGTGCCCTCCCGACGACCAACCAGCACAACCCCATCCCAAGAAGGGTCAGCGCCCCACCACGCGTGGCCGGCCGAAATCCTGCCTCCCGCGGAACCGACGTCGGCCCTCAGACCACCCTACGGGCACCAACCGCAGGAAGAGCCAACGCGACTCCTCAACCTGCACCGCGAACCCCACCCGCCGAGGATATGGTGTCCACCCGCCAGCTCGCTCTGCAAACTGCTGCTACCAGAGGAGCCAACGCCACAACCAGGCCACAGCACCAGACCCCCACCGTCGGGCGGACCGGTACGGCCCCAGAGGCCGCCAGGCCGATCCCTGCCACCAGAAGTTCGCACGCTCCCACGACAACCCCCCAGATGACAGACGCACACGGAAGACCTGGCATCACCCCTGCACTCATCGACCCGGTCCAGTTTCCACCAACAACCAGCGACAATTCTACCCCGCCAGCGACTACGCCCCGGGACCCAACCGAGAGGTCCCCCGACCCACAGGCGAGACAACCCACCGACCATGCGACAAACTCGCTGCCCACCCCGACCGAGGAGCCCGAGGTCCAGCGGCCGAAGACGAGACCAGCCACGCCCTGGCAGGCCGCCTGGATCGAGGAGCTCCAAGCGGCAGCTTCCTTCACGGAATTCGAC
>NW_020692740.1:0-5289 GCF_002925995.2 Terrapene triunguis
AATAGAAAGAGGGCCCCAGCATGGACTGATCGGGAAGTCTTGGATCTCATCGCAGTGTGGGGCGATGAGTCCGTGCTTGCCGAGCTGCGCTCCAAAAGAAGGAATGCTAAGATCTACGAGAAGATCTCCAAAGCCATGGCAGAGAGAGGCTACAGCCGGGATGCAACGCAGTGCCGCGTGAAAATCAAGGAGCTGAGACAAGGCTACCAAAAAACCAAAGAGGCTAACGGACGATCCGGATCCCAGCCCCACACATCCCGTTTCTACGAGGCACTGCATTCCATCCTAGGTGCGGCCGCCACCACTACCCCACCCCTGACCGTGGACTCTGAGGATGGGATATTGTCCGCGGCCGGTTCCTCAGCGGACGGGGAAGAGGAGGAAGGAGATGAGGAGGACGAGGCAGTCGACAGCGCTGGCACCGCTGATTTCCCCGACAGCCAGGAGCTCTTCATCACCCTTACCGAGATCCCGTACCAACCGTCCCCATCCCTTACCCCGGACACAGAATCAGGGGAAGGATCAAGCAGTAAGTGCTGTAAACATGTAAACATTTATTTAAAACAGAACGGTAATATTTATACTATTAACAATGTATATTTATAAAAGTGCTGTAAACTAGTAAAAAAATAATCAGGTACAAAACAGGAATATTTACAAAGGTAACAAATGGGTTTTCATGATTTCTCTGTCTTAGGCTCTTCTCAATTTAGTCCCAAGTATTTTAAAAAATTTTCACAATGTCCGTTACTCCATGATTCCGAGGCCCAAGACGCTCCACTCCATAGTCCCAGTGCACCTAGGCGAAAATCCGGTCAATGTGGCCGGGGATTGATGAGAAATCCTCGTAGGAGAACTCCTCGTAGGTCTCGTGGAGGTAGATCTCCAGCCTGTTGATGAGGTTCCGGGGTACGGCGATCTTAGTGGGCCCTCCGTGGTAGCAGACATGTCCCCTCCACGCCACAATCAAGTACTCGGGGATCATGGCCCGACATAACATGGCGGCATACGGCCCCGGTTTCTGCATGCTTTCCCGCAGCATGCGTTCTTTCTGGGTGTCCGGGATCCTCAGGAGGGTGATGTCGCTCATGACGCCCTGCTTTGAATTAGGGAGGGGAATGTTAGTATTGGGACTGCTTTACAGCCACGCGGTGGAGGGAGAGGGGCAGCATACAGGGATCTTTCCCTGGGACAGCCGCGAGGGGGTGGGACAGGGGCAGAGTTGATGCTGTCCTGATTGCTGGCAGCAGAGACTGGCATTGCTTTCAATGTGAAAGGAGGCCAGTGCTACTGCTGGAGTTTTAAGCAGCCACAAGTCTACGGCTTACCATTATTGCCCGCTCCAGAAGTTCAGGTCTCCAGCCACAGTTCCTTGCTCACTCCAAGACCACCGCAAGTCCACAGGCACTGAAGGCGACGGCCGAAAATTCGACCTTGTCCTGAGTGCGCATGTGAGAGGTGCAGTGCATGGTCTTGTTCACAGAGAAAGACTAGGTTCTTTGTATACAATTTCATTTATCTGTCTCAGGAATTCACTCCCTTTTTACAATTCACACAGACACATCTGCGACTGTCTCCCAACCCAGCCTGTCAGCACACTCCCAGAGGCTAGCGCAGATTAGGCGGAGGAAGAAGAAGACGCGTGAAGACATGTTCTCAGAACTAATGGGATGCTCCCGAGCCCAGGCAGCCCAGCAGACACAGTGGAGGGAGAACTTGTCACAAATGCACCGAGCAGTCATGGAACGGGAGGAGAGGTGGCGTCAGGAGGACCAACAGGCTACTGAAAAACTGCTTGGACTAATGAGGGAGCAAACGGACACACTCCGGCGCCTTGTGGATGTTCTGCAAGACCGGAGGCAGGAGGACAGAGCCCCGCTGCAGTCTATCTGTAACCGCCCTCACCCGCCACCAAGTCCCACACCACCCTCACCTAAAGTCAAAAGAAGGAGGGGCGGCAAGGGACGTTAAAACTTTCAGTCAACCCCTGCAGACTGCTCTAGCACTAGAAGGCTGACATTCCCCAAAATTTCATAAGTCCTTTCCTACCCACCTCACACAAGCCCCCGTCCAAGTTTCACCCCCCACGTTTCATGTCTGGTTCGCAATAAAATGTTTGTTTCTGTTCATTGCTGTTTCAGTCAGGTTCTTTTGAGGGAGAGTCTGTCTGGAGGGGGGAAGGGGCTTGGTAATTGGACAGGACAGTGACCTTTAGCAGGGTACAGAGGCGGTGTCAGGTCCAGCATCAGGACACATACACAGTGCAGTCACTGGTTACCCTGGTCAGTCTGGGAGGTGTTTTTCATGTTCTGGGGGGGGGGGGGCTCTGTGACTTTGTGGCGGGGGAGGGCAGTTACAGATCTTATGCAGCGGTCCTTATCCTGGCTCACAGATCCACGCAGCAGGGGATCTGTAACCCTACCCCCCCTGCCAGAAAGTCACATAGCCGACACATATACACAGTCCCCCCCAGGAGTGCTGGCAGGCTCCATTGAAATAACCAGTCCACCAGTGCGGAGCCTGTCATTCCGGGAGTTTAGAAGCATCATTTGCATCAGAACACTAAACCCGCCCCCCGCCACAGTCTGCGTCCCCGGTTTAAAATATTCCCGCGAAAACAGCAATACAGACAACGGCGTTCATTAACAAAATAGAAATGATTTTATTTTTGGGGAAGGGGAAGGGGGTGAAGGGGGTATGTAACTGGAGAGGATAGTCAAAATGAACTGGGTAAAGAAACGGGGGCAGGTTCAGCTTTTCTGTCCACAAACTGAAAAGTCACTGGTTGCCCTGCTCACTCAGGAACCTAGCTTTCAAAGCCTCCCGGATGCACAGGGCGTCCCGCTGGGATCTTCTAATGGCCCGGCTGTCTGGCTGGACGTAATCAGCAGCCAGGCTATTTGCCTCTAGCTCCCACCCCGCCATAAAGGTCTCCCCCTTGCTCTCACACAGATTGTGGAGCACACAGCAAGCTGAAATAACGATGGGGATATTGGTTTCGCTGAGATCACAGCGAGTGAGTAAGCTTCTCCATCTCCCTTTGAGACGGCCAAAAGCACACTCCACTACCATTCTGCACTTGCTCAGCCGGTAGTTGAAGAGTTCTTTTTCTGTGTCCAGGGCGCCAGTATAGGGCTTCATGAGCCAGGGCATTAGCGGGTAGGCTGGGTCCCCGAGGATGACTGTAGGCATCTCCACATCCCCAAGAGTTATTTTGTGGTCTGGGAAGTAAATACCTTCCTGCAGCCGTCTAAACAGACCAGAGTTCCTGAACATGCGAGCGTCATGAACCTTGCCCGGCCATCCGACATTGATGTTTGTAAACCGTCCCCGATGGTCCACCAGTGCTTGCAGCACCATTGAAAAGTAGCCCTTTCTATTGATGTACTGGCTGGCCTGGTGGTCCGGTCCCAGGATAGGGATGTGAGTCCCATCGATAGCCCCACCGCAGTTTGGGAATCCCATCGCGGCAAAGCCATCTATGATGACCTGCGCGTTTCCCAGGGTCACTACCTTTGGGAGCAGTACCTTCACGATTGCCTTGGCTACTTGCATGACAACAACCCCCACGGTAGATTTGCCCACACCAAAGTGGTTCGCAACCGACCGGTAGCTGTCCGGCGTTGCAAGCTTCCAGAGGGCTATGGCCACTCGCTTCTCAACTGTGAGGGCTGCTCTCATCCTGGTATTCTGGCGCTTCAGGGCAGGGGACAGCAACTCACAAAGTTCAAGGAAAGTCCCCTTCCGCATGCGAAAGTTTCGCAGCCACTGGGATTCATCCCAGACCTGAAGCACTATACGGTCCCACCAGTCCGTGCTTGTTTCCCGGGCCCAGAATCGCCGTTCCACGATATCCACATGACCCATTGCCACCGTGATGTCCTGGGCGCTGGGGCTCGTGGTTTCTGACAGCTCTGTGCTACTCTCCGACTTCAGGCCATCACGGCGGTGTCGTAGCCTCCTCGCCTGATTACTCTGCATCTGCCTCAGGGAAAGGTGTATGATAAGCTGCGAGGTGTTGAGAACGGCCACAACTGCAGCGATGGTCGCAGCGTGATCCATGATCGCAGTGCTGTGGCGTCCGCGCTGTCACTGATCAAAAAAGTGCGCGAACTGATTTCCCGCCGGCGCTTTCATGGAGGGAGGGAGGGAGGGAGGGAGGGAGGGCGTTAGTGACGGACGGATGACGACAAATTTTTTTTACCCAGAAGGCATTGGCGGCTCGACCCAGAATTCCGATGGGCAGCGGGGACTGCGGGAACTGTGGGATAGCTGCCCACAGTGCACCGCTTCCAATATCGACGCTCGCCCCGTTAGTGTGGACTCACAAAGTCGAATTACTGTCCTTAGTGTGTCCTTAGTGTGGACACACACGTTCGACTTTGCAATATCGATTCCACATATTCGATTTAAGTAAAATCGAATTACCCTCGTAGTGTAGACATACCCTTAGTTATCTAAATCTCAAGAGCCTGAAACTGCCTGTTACCTGGAAACAGGGTCATGTCCCACATTGTCTATTAATTACACTGAAATTTCCCTTGATTAGCCACACACTCTTTGTACTTCATGACATCTGGATAATCAAGGCTGTACTATATTTCCTCTTAAATCTACCCAACATATAGAAAATGAAGCAGCCAGCTACAGTGGAAGACTAACTAGCTAGACTCAATTCAATCTAATGCTAACTCTGATCTCAGCTTTGCAGTGTAGCTTATTATTAGATTAAAATATCTGTTTTATGACAGAATGATACTTAATCATATGTTTGTGCAACATCCCGAGGGCAGCTTATGTCATACATAACCAATAATTTCAAACAGGAAGGTCTATATATGTTTTAATGTTTATAGTACATCTAAAACATTTTTGAAGTTATATACACACTTTAAAATAATATGCTTGTAAAATTTGACCAGGGAAGAATCATTTGTGTGTAACAGAAAATACCATAATGGAGAGTGCTGTATTAGAATCAAGAATGGAAAAGCTACGGATAATGAAAAATGCCTGTAAGGATATTATGAGCACAGAGGTTTATGCATTTTTAAAAAGAAAATTTTCCTTTCTGAATCAGAAATGGAATTGGCAGCTTTTAGCCTAAGGCAGTACTCCTCATGAGAATCAAAAAATTCTTTGGAGAGAAACCGTTAATTAGTTCTCTTGGGGAGAATAAGGCAACCTGTAATTAATTTTTTAAGAAAATGAAATTAGCTGAAAGTTGAAGCCCCAGAGGGAATATGGAATTTAGTGCCAAACTGTTTTAAACCAATAATCAATCCACAG
>NW_020692741.1:0-13154 GCF_002925995.2 Terrapene triunguis
AGCTCATCTGTGCGTGGCATTGGATAGTTGTCAGGACGAGTTACAGCATTTAGCTTACGGTAGTCCACGCAAAAGCGTATTTCCCCATCTGGTTTGGGAACTAGAACCACTGGAGATGCCCATGCACTGTTAGAGGGGCGGATTATACCCATCTGTAGCATGTCCTGGATCTCCCTTTGTATAGCCGCTTGGGCATGAGGTGACTCCCGGTAGGGTGGGGTTCTAATTGGGTGAGCATTACCTGTGTCAATGGAGTGGTATGCCCGTTCGGTCCGTCCTGGAGTGGCTGAGAAAATCGGTGCAAAGCTTGTGCACAGCTCCTTGATCTGCTGTCGCTGCAGCCGTCCCAGGGTCGTGGAGAGGTTCACCTCTTCCACGCCACCATTCCTTGTTCCTTCGTAGTAGACACCTGCAGGCCACTCCGCGTCATCTGTTTCCTGGGCTGTAAACTGGCAAACGTTTAATCCTCTGGAATAAAAGGGCTTAAGAGAATTAACATGGTATACCTTAGGCTTTATGTTGGAGGTGGGGGAGGCTATGAGATAGTTAACAGCTCCTAGGCGCTCCTGGACCGTGAATGGTCCTTCCCACGACGCTTCCATTTTATGGGCCTGGAGCGCCTTTAAGACCATGACTTGGTCTCCTACTTTGAAGGACCGTTCTCTGGAATGTTTATCATACCAGGCCTTTTGCTCTTCCTGAGCATTCTTTAGGTTTTCTTTAGCAAGGGCTAAAGAGTGTTGGAGGGTGTTTTGTAGGTTGCTTACAAAGTCTAGAATGTTAGTTCCTGGAGAAGGCGTAAACCCCTCCCATTGCTGCTTCACCAACTGTAATGGCCCCTTAACCTCGCGGCCATACACAAGTTCAAATGGTGAAAACCCTAAACTGGGATGTGGTACAGCCCTGTAGGCAAAAAGCAACTGCTGCAACACTAGGTCCCAATCATTGGAGTGTTCATTTACGAATTTACGTATCATGGCCCCCAAAGTTCCGTTAAACCTCTCCACCAGACCATTGGTTTGATGGTGATGAGGGGTGGCAACCAAGTGATTCACCCCATGAGCTTCCCACAGGTTTTTCATTTTCCCTGCCAGGAAATTAGTTCCCGAATCTGTAAGGATGTCGGAGGGCCAACCTACCCTGGCAAAAATGTCTGCTAATGCCTGGCACACACTTTTAGTCTTGGTGTTGCTTAAGGGTACAGCTTCCGGCCATCGGGTAGCAAAATCCATGAAAGTCAGTACGTACTGCTTTCCTCTGGGTGTCTTCTTTGGGAAAGGACCCAGAATATCCACAGCTACTCGCTGAAATGGGACCTCAATTATGGGTAGTGGCTGGAGAGGGGCTTTAACCTGGTCTTGGGGCTTTCCCACTCGTTGGCACACCTCACAAGACCGGACATAATTAGCAACGTCCTTGCCCATTCCCTCCCAGTGGAAGGACTTCCCCAACCGGTCTTTGGTTCTGTTCACCCCAGAATGGCCACTGGGATGATCATGGGCTAAGCTCAAGAGCTTTACCCGATACTTAGTGGGAACTACCAACTGTCTTTGAGGATGCCAGTCTTCCTGGTGCCCACCAGAAAGAGTCTCCTTGTATAAAAGTCCTTTTTCTACAACAAACCGGGATCGGTTAGAAGAGCTGAGAGGCGGTGGGGTGCTCCGTGCCGCCGCCCAAGCTTTCTGAAGGCTGTCATCTGCTTCCTGCTCGGCCTGGAACTGTTCCCTTGATGCTGGAGACATCAGTTCCTCCTTGGACTGTGGACTGGGGCTTGGTCCCTCTGGAAGCGATGCAGGTGCTGGGGCTGTTTCCACTGACCGTGAACCGCTGTCCGCTGGTGCACTATGTGGTATCTCAGGCTCTGGCTGAGCCTCTTGGGTAGGGTTATCTGCTGCTTCCGCCAGTTCAGGCTCGCTGGTGCCCTCTGGCATTGGAGTTGTAGACGGGTTTGCAAGCGCTGGACTCCGTGCCGGCAATGGTTCTGGTGCTGGTTGCGTTGCCAGTTCCGGTTCCGGGACTGGCTTTGGCTGGGTCTCTGGGATTGGATCCACTACGGCTGTTGCAGTCGTTGGCAGGGGATCCGGTTCCACCACCTGTGTTTGGGTCTCCGGTAACACAGACGGGGCCCTGGTGGACGGCTCAGGAACAGGGATGGGGGTGAAAGCTTGCTTAGCCTGGCTGCGGGTGACTATTCCCACCCTCTTGGCTAGCTTCACATGGTTGGCCAAGTCTTCCCCCAGCAGCATGGGGATGGGATAATTGTCATATACTGCAAAAGTCCACATTCCTGCCCAGCCCTTGTACTGGACATGCAACTGGGCTGTAGGCAAGGTTACAGACTGTGACACGAAGGGTTGAATTGTCACTGTAGCCTCCGGGTTGATGAGTTTGGGGTCCACTAGGGATTGGTGGATAGTTGACACTTGTGCCCCAGTATCCCTCCAAGCGATAACCTTCTTACCGCCCACTCTCAAGGTTTCCCTTCGCTCCGAGGGTATGAGAGAGGCATCTGGGTCTGGGGATCTTTGGTGTGACTGGGGTGTAATGAACTGTAATCGGTTGGGGTTCTTGGGGCAGTGAGCCTTTATATGCCCCAGTTCATTACATTTAAAACATCGCCCTGCTAAGGTATCACCGGGGCGATGTTGGTTGGTGGAGACTGGTGGGGTGGGGTGAGAAGGCGTCTGGGGTTTCCCTTGGGATGTGGGTGGGGCCTTGGGTTGTCCCCGGTGGTAAGGTTTTGTTTCGGCTTGCCCCTTCTGATATTCGCTCCAACTGCTACTAGCTTTTTTCTTTTCTGTCACCTCCACCCATTTGGCTCCAATCTCCCCCGCCTCGGTTACAGTTTTGGGCTTCCCATCTAGGATGTACCTTTCTATTTCCTCAGGAACACCCTCTAAAAACTGCTCCATTTTTACTAGGGAAAGCAGATCTTCCAGAGATTTAACATTTGCTCCTGATACCCAGGCATCACAATTTTTGTCAATGTGGTAGGCATGCCGGGTAAATGACACATCTGGTTTCCACCTTAGGGCTCTGAACCGCCGACGGGCATGCTCGGGTGTTAGCCCCATTCTGAGTCTGGCCTTGTTTTTAAAAAGTTCATAACTGTTCATGTGTTCGTTAGGCATTTCAGCCGCCACCTCTGCTAAGGGTCCACTGAGCTGCGGTCTCAGCTCTACCATGTACTGGGGTGGAGGGATGCTGTATCCAAGGCAGGCCCTTTCAAAATTTTCTAAGAAGGCCTCAGTATCATCGCCTGCCTTGTAGGTGGGGAATTTCCTGGGATGGGAAGTGGTACCTGGAGAGGAGTTGTTAGGATGGTCTGATGCATCCTGCCTAGTCCTTGCTGCTTCCAGTTCCATCTCTTTTTCTTTCAGCTCCATCTCTCTTTTATGGGCCTCCTGTTTGGCTTTTTCTTCTCTTTCATGGGCCTCCTGTTTGGCTTTTTCTTCTCTTTCATGGGCCTCCTGTTTGGCTTTTTCCAGCTCCATTTCTCTCTTGTGGGCCTCCTCTTTGGCTTTCTCTTCTCTGGCTCTCAGCTCCATCTCTCTCTTGTGGGCCCCCTCTTTGGCTTTCTCCAGCTCCATCTCTCTCTTGTGGGCCTCCTCTTTAGCTTTTTCTTCTTTGGTAGTCATTTTCCTGGTTTTCCTGTGCTGGGTCACCCCCTCTGCAGTTGACTGAAACTGGGATGTACTTAGCTGTGGCTGCTGCTGAGTTAACAGAGACTTTCTAACAAGCTACTCCCGAGGATGTAAAAAGAAAAAAAAAACAATTCAACTTGTAAATTGCCTTTACCAGTTCAAAGTTTGCTCACTGATTGAACCCTTCTCTTAACAAAGCCCCTTGTTAAAAAAAACTTAACACCTCTGCCTTCAGGCAAGGAGAGATAAGATATGCATCTACCTTCAGCTCTGCTCTCCAAGCAGCTAGAAGGAAAAAAAAATCTCTTACTGGCTTTTGGGTTAAAACGATCTCCACCGCTATGCCACCATGTCAAGGCTGGATCCCCACTTTGAACTTTAGGGTTCAAATGTAGGGGCCTGCATGAAAACTTCTAAGCTTATCTACCAGCTTAGCTTTGGTCCGCTGCCACCATCACAAGAATTCCCTCCCTGGGAAGCCTTGAGAAACCTTTCACCAATTCCTTGGTGAACACAGATCCAAACCCCCTTGGATCTTAAAACAAGGAGAAGTTAACCATCCCCCCTCCTTCCTTCCTCCCTCCTTTCACCAACTCCTGGTGAATACAGATCCAAACCCCCTTGGATCTTAAAACAAGGAGAAATCAATCTGGTTCTTAAAAAAAGAAGGCTTTTAATTAAAGAAAAAGGTAAAAATCATCTCTGTAAAATCAGTATGGAGAATACTTTACAGGGTAATCAAACTTAAAGAGCTCAGAGGACCCCCCTCTGTCTTAGGTTCAAAGTACAGCAAACAAAGATACACACTCTGGTAAAAAGGTACATTTACAAGTTGAGAAAACAAAGTAAATCTAAGACGCCTTGCTGTCTTTTTACTTACTAGTTTGAAATAGGAGAGACTTGTTTAGAAAGATGGGGAGAACCGGGATTGATGTCTGGTCCCTCTCAGTCCCAAGAGCGAACCACCCCTAAAACAAAGAGCACACACACAAACCTTTCCCCCCCCCAAGATTTGAAAGTATCTTGTCTCCTTATTGGTCCTTCGGGTCAGGCGTCAGCCAGGTTACCCGAGCCTCTTAACCCTTTACAGGTAAAAGGATTTGGAGTCTCTGTACACAGAGAGCTGTTACCCTTCCCTTCATAGTTATGACAACTACAGATATTCTTAGCTGTAGCATTCTCAACATTCAGTGCAGGCAAACAGCTTTAAATATGTCAGAGGCTTACAGATAAGTTGACCCAAGAGTAGCAGAATTGATCCTGTAGTGTCGGTAGTTTCAAAATAAACAAAATGCTCTTTTTGCCAATAACAGTTGTTATGGCAAAATGCTGTGGTGAGAGCACAAAATTTGTTGTTTCCAAATTGGTTTTATTTATCCATACTAACTTTAGATTTTAAATTCTGTAAAATTATTAAATTAACTTTTGTTGATCCTATTTATAAAAAGATTTACTGCACATAAAAGTGAGATCAAACATGGAGTTTATTGGAGGGACTCTCAATAGTCATTATTAGTAAAATGTATAAGTAAATAGAATTGCATTGGCATAATCCTGATTTCTATAATTGTATAGAATTGTATTCTATAATTGTATTCCAAAACCAATGCAATCTGGGCATATTAGAGCAGTCTCTGCTTTCAGGGGAGACTTTCCAATTTGGATTACTGTATTGGAGCGAAACATGCTTAGGTTATATAGTCTCAACAATGGATTCAAAATATAGTATATTATGAAACTGCCAAAGCATCCTTACATGATTCTCTGGGATCCAAAAGGACTTTTCATAGGTAAGAAGTTTCTTTTCTCCAACATTGTTTATTTAAATTAATCCCAGTGAAAGTTACAACAAATAAGCCAGTCCGCACTGTCCTTAAGGATTTGGGCCCCTGGCTTCTTCTGAGTGTATTTCAAAGCCAATACACCAAGGGTAAATTTTTCAAAAGCACCTAAATCCCAGTGAAAATCAATTGGATTTAGGTTCCTAAATTGCTTGCGTACTTTTGAAAATTTTACCAATAACCTCAAAGACTTCAGTCCTGCAACATGATCAGTAAGCATGGACCACTGTTTACCCTTGCAGAATCCTACTGCAATCAATCAAGTATCTGCATTAGTGGAATATATTTTAGGATCGCATTTTATAATGCTTATAGATTATAACGGAGTTCATAATTTTGCTTATTTACAACATCTATCCGCTTTATAACTTCTATTATATACAAATCTGAATGTTTTGTCTGTAATGGTGATTAATGTAAAAGTTAAATGTCTCCACAGTACAATATTAATTAAAAACAAAAACATAATAGCAAATATTTAAGACCAATTGGACAATGACTAGTGCTTGTCAGGAATTTTCCTGATTATCTGATGGAAAATTAGTTTCTACAAAATCAAAATTTTCCAAAGGAAAATTATGATTTCACCAAAAATTCTCTACTTTCCATTGTGAAAATCAGAACAATATATTTCATTTTGTGTTGGTTAGACTCAAATGAAAATATTTTGATTGTTGAACTGATCCAAAATGGGGCTTTTTTGAGTCAGTTCTACATTAAACCACACTTCCCTATTGTGACACATTGCCACATGGGAGTTGTACTTTGTGCCTCCATTCTCTCCTATAGGCTGGGATCCATGGCCAGACTATATCTCCGATGATGCATTGCAGACTTCTTTCTGTCTGAGCAATGTGGTGCATCATGGGAGTCACATGGCTGCAGGTGTAGTGGATTAAAATCAGGTTAACTGCTAGGACTCAAAATGTTATTATAAATGGGGAATCATGATAAGGGTGTGTTTCTAATGGGGTTCCACAGGGATTGTTTCTTGACTCTGTGCTATTTAATATTTTTATCAATGACCTGGAAGAAAACTGACAAAGTTGGCAGATGATACAAAAAATGGAGGAGTGGTAAATAATAAAGAGGACAGGTCACTGATACCGATTGATCTGGATTGCTTGGTAAATTGGGTGCAAGCAAATATATGTTTTAATAAGGCTAAATGTAAATATATGCATCTAGAAACAAAGAATAGAGTCCATAATTTACAGGATGGCAGACTTTTTCCTGGGAGGCAGTGACTCTGAAAAGAATTTGGGAGTCATGGTGGATAATAAGTTAACCATGAGCTCCCAGCATGATGCTGTGGCCAGAAGGGCTAATGCAATACATGGGGGATGCATAAACAGGGGAATCTCAAGTAGGTGTAGAGAGGGGGTTTTTTTTACTCTGGTATGATCTCTGCTGGCATACTGTGTCCAGGTCCGGTGTTCACAATTCAAGAAGGATGTTGATATATTGGAGAGGGTTCAGAGAAGAGCCACGAGAATGATTAATGGATTAGAAAACCTGCCTTACAGTGATAGACACAAGGAGCTCGATCTTTTTAGCTTAACAAAGAGAAGGTTCGGGGTGACTTGATTACAGTGTAAAAGAACAAATATTTGATAATGGGTTCTTCAATCTAGCATAGAAAGGCATAACCCAATCCAGTGACTGGGAGTTGAAGCTAGACAAATTCAGACTGGAAATAAGGCATACATTTTTAACAATGAGAATAGTTAACTATTTGAACAAGTTATCAAGGGTCGTGGTGGATTCTCCATCACTGACAATTCTCAATCAAGATTGGATATTTTTTCTAAAAGATATGCTGTAGGAATTATTTTGGGGGAAGTTCTATGGCCTATGATTCACGATAGATCAGACTAGACAATCACAATGGTCTTTCTGGCCTTAAAATCTATGAATAAACATAGGTCAATCAGCTCTTCAAGCTTAATTATTTATATTACAGAAGTGCCTAGAGGCTTCAAATTAAATTGGACTCCACTGGGCTAGATATATACATCCATATAGGGAGAGCCAGTCCCTGTCTCAAGAGTGCTTAGCATCTAAAAAGATAAGACAGACAAAGTGAGAAAGGAGGTATTGTTATCTCCATTTTATAGATGGGGAACTCAGTCACAGAGGGTACAAATTTCAAAAAACACTTAAGTGACTTAAGAGTCTAAGGCTATGTCTACACTACGCGCCTGAATCGGCGGGTAGAAATCGACCTCTCGGGGATCGATTTATCGCGTCCCGTCAGGACGCGACAATCGATCCCCGAATCGACGCTCTTACTCCACCAGCGAAGGTGGGAGTAAGAGCCGTCGACGGGAAGCCGCGGAGGTCGATTTTGCCGCCGTCCTCACAGCGGGGTAAGTCGGCTGCGATACGTCGAATTCAGCTACGCTATTCGCGTAGCTGAATTTGCGTATCTTAAATCGACCCCCCTCTGTAGTGAAGACGTAGCCTAAGTCCCACTTTCAAATAGTGCCTAAGACTAAGATCCTCAAAAGCTATTTAGGTGCTTAGCTCCCACAGTAATTAGGCTCCTAAATACCACTGAGGATCTGGGTCTACTGTAAAGTGTCCTTAACAGACATCAAAACCAAAATTCACACTAACAAATGGTTAAAAATGCCTTAATTTAAAAGCACTCTAAAATAAATTGCTGGCAAAACATTCTAGTCCAGCTAGTAAACATTTCTGAACCCTTCAAACTTCCTCCTTGGCCAGAGCTAGATGGGAATGAAATAAGACCAAAGCTAGATGGGAAATAAATAAATTCAAATAATAGATAAACTCTTACAGACCTGAAATCATTTGAACAGCTCCTCCAACAATGTGACCTTCAAAATTGAGATTTTCATAGAGCTCTTCAATTTTAACAGAAATATAGTGATCTATGTCCAAGTGTGAAAACAAATTGCAAAGACTCCAAAAAGCAGGCAGAGCTAAAGGCCAAATTGCTATTCTCTATGCAGCTCTAAACAGTACAGAAATAAGCAAGTCACAGCACGTAAAAGAAAAATAAGAAACAGAATTTCAGAGAATGATAGAAGATGACTCCTAGGCAGATATCTCCCACAATGCGCATACCCTCACACCCTTTCCACCAGGGAGCCATTTCCTGAGGAACATAATCACATGTTTCTATATGTCTAGTGATCACCAGTATAATGAACACAATTTAGGGTATGTCTACACTACGGGATTAATCCGAATTTATATAATTCGAATTTTGGAAACAGATTGTATAAAGTCAAATGTATGCGGCCACACTAAGCACATTAATTCGGCGGTGTGCGTCCATGCACCGGGGCTAGCGTCGATTTCCGGAGCGTTGCACTGTGGGTAGCTATCCCATAGCTATCCCATAGTTCCCGCAGTCTCCCCCGCCCATTGGAATTCTGGGTTGAGATCCCAGTGCCTGATGGGGCAAAAAATATTGTCGCAGGTGGTTCTGGGTACAGCCTCACCCCTCCCTCCATGAAAACAATGGCAGACAACCATTTCGCACCTTTTTTCCTGGGTGAACACTGCAGACTCCATACCATGGCAAGCATGGAGCCCGCTCAGTCAAGACAGCAGTCATGAACATTGTAAACACCTCATGCGTTCTCGTGCAGTTTATGCTGAGCCAGGACCAGAAAAACGAGGCGAGGAGGCGGCAGCGGCAGCGCAGCGACAAGCGTGATGAGGACATGGACACAGAATTCTCTCAAACCGCGGGCCCCGGTGCTTTGGAGATCATGTTGTTAATGGGGCAGGTTCTATCCATGGAACGCCGATTCTGGGCCTGGGAAACAAGCACAGACTGGTGGGACCGTATAGTGTTGCAGGTGTGGGACGATTCCCAGTGGCTGCAAAACTTTCGCATGCGTAAGGGCACTTTCATGGAACTTTGTGACTTGCTGTCCCCTGCCCTGAAACGCCAGAATACCAAGATGAGAGCAGCCCTCACAGTTGAAAAGTGAGTGGCGATAGCCCTGTGGAAGCTTGCAACGCCAGACAGCTACCGGTCAGTCGGGAATCAATTTGGAGTGGACAATTCTACTGTGGGGGCTGCTGTGATGCAAGTAGCCAAAGCAATCACTGAGGTGCTGCTACGAAAGGTAGTGACTCTGGGAAATGTGCAGGTCATAGTGGATGGCTTTGCTGCAATGGGATTCCCTAACTGTGGTGGGGCAATAGATGGAACCCATATCCCTATCTTGGCACCGGAGCACCAGGGTACCCAGTACATAAACCGCAAGGGGTACTTTTCAATGGTGCTGCAAGCACTTGTGGATCACAAGGGACGTTTCACCAACATCAACGTGGGCTGGCCGGGAAGGGTTCATGATGCTCGCGTCTTCAGGAACACTACTCTGTTTAAACGGCTGCAGCAAGGGACTTACTTCCCGGACCAGAAAATAACTGTTGGGGATGTTGAAATGCCAATAGTTATTCTTGGGGACCCAGCCTACCCCTTAATGCCATGGCTCATGAAGCCATACACAGGCAGCCTGGACAGGAGTCAGGAGCTGTTCAACTACAGGCTGAGCATGTGCAGAATGGTGGTAGAATGTTCATTTGGCCGTTTAAAAGGTCGCTGGCGATCGTTACTGAGTCGCTCAGACCTCAGCCAAACCAATATCCCCATTGTTATTTCTGCTTGCTGTGTGCTCCACAATCTCTGTGAAAGTAAGGGGGAGACCTTTATGGTGGGGTGGGAGGCTGAGGCAAATCGCCTGGCTGCTGATTACACGCAGCCAGACACCAGGGCGATTAGAAGAGCACACCAGGAAGCGCTGTGCATCAGAGAAGCTTTGAAAACCAGTTTCATGACTGGCCAGGCTACAGTGTGAAATTTCTGTTTGTTTCTCCTTCATGAAAACCCGCCCCCTTTATTGACTCATTCTCTGTAAGGAACCCACCCTCCCCCTTCCCCCAGCTTGCTTTCAAAGGAAATAAAATCACTATCGTTTAAAAATCATTTATTCTTTATTAATTGATTATAAAAAGAGGGAGAGAACCCGGGTGGGGTTTGGGAGGAGGATAGTCAGGAAGGAAAAGGCCACTAAAAAAAGGTTAAAAAAATGACAGCCTTTTGCTTGGGCTGTCCACTGGGGTGGAATGGGAGGGTGTACGGAGCCTCCCCCCCCCCCCGCGTTCTTACACGTCTGGGTGAGGAGGCTATGGAACATGGTGAGGGGGGAGGGGGGCTATACAGGGGCTGTAGCGGCACTCTGTTATCCTGCTGCCATTCTTGAAGCTCCACCAGACGCCGGAGCATGTCTGTTTGCTCACGCAGCAGCCCCAGCGTTGCATCCTGCCTCCTCTGATCTTTCTGCCGCCACCTCTCATCTCGAGCATCTCTCCTCTTCTCACGTTGGTCCCTCCTGTCCTCAAGTTGGTCCCTCATGTCCTCACATTGGTCCCTCCTGTCCTCACGTTCACTGGCTTCTTTCCTATACTTTGAAACCATGTCCTTCCACTCATTCAAATGAGCTCTTTCACTGCGGGTGGATTCCATGATTTCTGCGAACATCTCGTCTTGCGTCTTCTTTTTCCGACGCCTTATCTGAGATAGCCTTCGGGACGGAGGAGGGAGGCTTGAAGAATTTGCAGCTGCTGGAGGGAGGGAAAAAAGGAGAGAACAATGCTTATACTCTTTCACGGTGACCAACACTATTCACATTACATAGCACATGTGATTTCTGTGCAAGGTCGCATTTTGCCTCTTAATATTGAGTGCCTGTGGCTTTGCTGCTAGAGATCACAGACGCAGGTCCGGGCAACAGAATTTCGCTTGCATGCGGCCATGGTAAGGCATTGTCTTTCGGCTTCTGCGCCCTCCTTTCCCACATACCAAGCAAAGCCCGTTGAGTGCTGCAGTTTTCCTGTTAACCTTCAGCAGCAGAAAACAAACTAACCCTCCCCCATCCAATTCTCTGGGATGATCGCTTTACCCCTCCCCCCACCACGTGGCTGGTATCAGGGAAGATCCCTGCTAGCCAAATGCGAAAAGCTCTGGGCCAATTCCCCCCCCCCCCGCGCTTGGCTAACTGTAGGGAAGGATTTCTTTTCAGCCACAGGCAAACAGCCCAGTGGGAACGGCCACCTCTGTCCCCTTAATTAAATTCCTGTATTTTAACCAGGTTACCATGAGCGATATCACTCTCCTGAGGATTACACAGCGAGATAAAGAATGGATGTTGCTTGAATGCCAGCAAACACCGGGACCATACGCTGCCAGGCTTGGTCATGCAATGATACCAGATTACTTGCTGCAAGCATGGCGCGGTCAAGTGTCCTACCATGGAGGACGGAATAAGGCTGCACTGCCCAGAAACCTTGTGGCAAGGCTTTTAGAGTACCTCCAGGAGAGCTTCATGGAGATGTCCCTGGAGGATTTCCGCTCCATCCCCAGACACGTTAACAGACTTTTCCAGTAGCTGTACTGGCCGCGAATGCATCCCAAGTCCTCAGGGCAAAGTAATCATTAAAAAATGCTTGCTTTTAAAACAAGTTTTATATTTTAAAAGGTAAACTCATCTGAGGTCCCTTCCATGGGGTCGTGGTCTTGGATACTGGCTTGGGAGGGTTGGGAGGGTACTTCAGTCAGGCTGAGAAAAAGATCCTGGCTGTTGGGGAGAACGGAGTGCTGGGTGCTCTCCGCAAGCTCGTCCTCCTCCTCCTCCTCTTCCCCATCCGCAGAATCCTCAGGTGTAGCTGATGAGATTATCCCCACCTCGGAATCCACGGTCAGAGGTGGGGTAGTGGTGGCAGCCCCCCCTAGAACTGCATGCAGCTCGGCGTAGAAGCGGCATGTCTGCGGCTCTGACCCGGAGCGACCGTTTGCCTCCTTTGTTTTTTGATAGGCTTGTCTGAGCTCCTTGACTTTCACGCGGCACTGATCTGAGTCCCTATTGTGGCCTCTCTCCATCATGCCCTTGGAGATTTTTTCAAAAGTTTTGGCATTTCGTCTTTTCGAACGAAGTTCTGCTAGCACTGAATCCACTCCCCATATATCGATCAGATCCAGTACCTCCTGTACGGTCCATGCTGGTGCTCTTTTTCGATTATCGGCCTGCATGGTTACCTGTGCTGATGAGCTATCTGTGGTCACCTGTGCTCTCCACGCTGGGCAAACAGGAAATGAAATTCAAATGTTAGCGGGGCTTTTCCTGTCTACCTGGCCAGTGCATCCGAGTTCAGATTGCTGTCCAGAGCGGTCACAATGGTGCACTGTGGGATAGCTCCCGGAGGCCAATACCATCAAATTGCGGCCACACTAACCCTAATTCGAAATGACAATATCGATTTTGGCGCTACTCTGCTCGTCGGGGTGGAGTACAGAAATCGATTTTAAGAGCCCTTTATTTTGAAATAAATGGCTTCATTGTGTGGACGGGTGCAGGGTTAATTCAATTTAACGCTGCTAAATCCAATTACAGTCATAGGTAGACCAGGCCTTAGTTCAACATCAGCTGAAGTGAGGGTGGGCAAATAGGTCACCACAAACATCATTTGCTGGTGTTAGTTATAGATCCAACATGTTGGTCACACAAACATATAAGTTTATGGGAAAACTTTGAAACACATTTAGAACAAATTGATAAACTAAATAGTAATAAGTCATCAGTGACTGTCTGCAGTGTGTGTTTGTTTGTGTTTGGGGGTTACTTGC
>NW_020692742.1:0-5592 GCF_002925995.2 Terrapene triunguis
GCTTTAAAACTGAAACCCCTCCAGCAGTCTCCTCCAGCCACCGCCCCCAGCTCCTCCCACAGCCTTTGTCCAGTTTCCCAGGCAAAAGGTGTCACCTGGCCTCAACCCCCCTCCTGGGCTCAGGTTACATGCTCAGGTATCATCGCCCTGGTATCCCATCACTAATGCAGACAGTCTCAATAAAACTCCCATGCAACATTCCCAGGTCAATCCACCTCACTCCCTACTCCATCACACCTCTCCCCCCTTTGAGACTGAACTGAGCGGGGTCACTCTGACCAGTGACCCAGGGAAGTTCAGGGTCCCCTCTCCAGGACAATGCATCAGCTATTATGTTGGCACTTCCCTTCACGTGGACGACGTCCATGTCATAATCCTGCAGGAGCAGGCTCCACCTCAGGAGCTTGGCATTGGCTCCCTTCATCTGGTGTAGCCAGGTCAGGGGAGAGTGGTCGGTGTACGTGGTGAAGTGTTGCCCAAATAGATATGGCTCTAGTTTTTTAAGGGCCCACACCATGGCCAGGCATTCCTTCTTGATGGCCGTGTAGTTTTGCTCCTGGGGTAGCAACTTCTTGCTCAGGTACACAATGGGGTGTCTTTCCCCCTTTTTATTATCCTGCATTAACACCGCCCCCAGTCCCGTGTTTGAGGCATCGGTGAACACCATAAAGGGCTTGTTAAAGTCTGGGTTTGCCAGAACTGGGCCACTGACCAGAGCCTCCTTCAGTGCACAGAGAGCCCTCTGGCACTCCTCGGTCACGACCACCTTGTCTGGCTTCCCATTCTTGAATAGGTCAGTGATGGGGGCGGCTAGGGAGCTAAAGTGGGGCACAAATCTTTGATAATACCTCGTCATCCCAATAAAGGCTTGGACCTGCTTTCTGGTTTGGGGAGCGGGCCAGTCTTTGATCACCTTCACTTTGGCTGGTTCCGGCTTTAGGCAGCCGCTCTCCACCTGGTGGCCCAGGTAAGATACTTCCGCCATCCCCACCTTGCACTTCTTAGCTTTTATGGTCAGCCCAGCCTCCTGGAGTCAGTCCAGCACTTGTTTAACCTGGGACACATGGTCCTCCCAGGTCTGGCTAAAGACACAGATGTCATTAATATACGCCGGCAAAACTTTTAATCCCTCGCAGTAGCTGATCCACCAGGTGCTGGAAGGTGGGCGGCACTTCCTTGAGGCCAAAACTCATAGAACTCATAGAGCCCCAGAGGGGGATAAAGGCTGATTTCAGCCTGGTATTTGCATTCAGGGGCACTTGCCAGTAGCCCTTTGTAAGATCCATAGTGGTAAGGTAACGAGCTCCTCCCAATTTGTTTAGGAGCTTGTCAGGCCTGGGCATGGGGTAGGCATTAGATACAGTGATGGCATTCCGATAGTCCACACAGAACTGGATCGACCCGTCCTTTTTGGGGACCAGCACCACCGGTGAGGCCCAAGGACTGGAAGATGGCTGGATCACCCCCAAGGCCACCATATTATTGACCTCTCTTTTCAGGTCCTGAGCAGTTTTTTTTTGTGACTTGAAAGGAGAAGCATTTTATAGGTGGGTGCAATTCTGTCCACACCTGGTGGACAGTTAGATTAATGAGTCTGGGCTGGTTGGAAAACAGCTGTCAGTACAGATGCAGCACCCCTTTGATCTTTGCTTCCTGGGCAGGGGTCAGCTGATCAGAGAAGGGAATTGCTTCCAGGGGGGAACCCGCTCCTGTTTTAGGGAACAGATTTACTAAAGGGTCCTCTCCCTGCCCTTCCCAATGTCCACACATGGCTAACACCACATTCCCCCTGTCGTAATATGGCTTCATCATAATCACATGGTACACCCGGTGGTGGTGCGCCCGTTTGACAGCTCCACCACATAGTTTACCTCATTTAGTTGCTTGACAACCTTAAAAGGACCTTCCCAGGTGGCCTGGAGTTTGTTCTTTCTTATGGGGATGAGAACCATCACCTGATCCCCGGTGGCGTAGGTGCGGGCCCATCCCGTGCAGTCATACCAGACCTTCTGCTTCCTCTGGGCTCTGGCCAGATTCTTCTTGGCCAGGCCCATGAGCTCAGCACGTCTTTTTTGGAAGGTCAGGACATACTTCACCACTGACTTTCCATCGGAAGTGGCCTTCCCCTCCCATTCGTCTCTCATCAGGTTCAGGGATCCCCTTACCCTTCTTCCATATAACAGTTCGAAAGACGAGAACCCGGTAGACTCCTGGGGTACTTCCCTGTATGCGAACAACAGGTAAGGTAAGTACTTGTCCCAGTCCTGCGGGTGCTGGTTTATAAAGGTTTTTAGCATCATCTTTAGCATTTCACTAAACCTCTCCACCAGCCTGTTGGACTGGGGGTGATACGCTGAGGCCCAGCTGTGCTGGACCCCACATTTTTTCCACAAGTACCGGAGCAGGGCCGACATGAAGTTGGATCTTTGGTCTGTCAAGACTTCTTTGGGGAACCCCACTTGGCTGAAAATAGTGAGCAGTGCATTTGCCACAGTGTCTGCTTCAATAGACGATAAGGGCACTACCTCAGGGTAGCGGGTGGTGAAATCTACTACCCCCAGAATGTATTTCTTCCCCGACCGGGTCGTTTTTGCTGAGAGGTCCCACTATGTCCATAGCCACCTTCTGGAAAGGCTCCTGTATGATGGGCAAAGGTCTCAAAGCCGCTTTCCCCTTGTCCTGGGCCTTCCCCACCCTCTGACAGGGGTCACAGGATCGGCAATACTGTTGGACAGTGGTAAAGACCCCAGGCCAGTAAAAGTTCTTTACCTGGTGCACCAGATTCCCTGGTGCCCTGCGAGAGGGATGTTATGGGCCAGGTACAGTAGCTTGTGGCGATACTTCTGGGGGACCACTGGCTGCCTCCGTATCCCCCACAACTCCACTTCCCCTGAGGGACCACTGGCTGCCTCCGTATCCTCCACAACTCCACATACCCATTCTTGGTACAGGAACCCCTTTTCCCACAGGAACCTCTCCTGGCAACCTCTTCCCATAGTCTGTGCCACTCTGAGGCCAGCCAGGTTCCTTAGCTTCCGCAAGGAGGGATCTTTTTGTAACTCGGCCTGGAACTCAGCAGCTGGGGAAGGGATGGGGACCTGCTCCCTCTTGCCTGCTGGGTCTGAATCCGCAGCCTCCCTGAACCTTGTTCCTGGGTACTCCCTCCCCACCGCCTTTGGTAAGGTACCCTTCCCGGGGTTAAGGTGCAGTGCCCCTCGCCGGCTCTGGCTACGGGTCATGACCAGGGTGTTCTGGGGGTTGCTTGGCCAGTCCTCTAGGTCCCCCCGACCCCCCATCAGCATCTCAGTGGGCAAATGGTGGTGCACCCCCATGTCTTTGGGGCCCTTCTTGGCCCCCCATTTCATATGTACTCTCGCCACGGGCACCTTGAATGGGGTCCCGCCCACCCCCGTCAGGGTCAGGTAGGTGTTGGGCACCACCTGATCTGGGGCCACCACCTCGGGCCGGGCCAGCATCACCTCCGCGCCCATATCCCAGTATTCATTGACCTTTCTCCCATCCACCTCCAGGGGAACAAGTCATTCACTTCGCAGGGACAGCCCTGCGCCCACTCTGTAAACGGAGAACCTTGAGTCCGGAGCATCCAGCCCCCCAGAGGAACTGGCCTGGGAAACTCCTCCCTCCTGAGCCTTTGGAAAGCTGTCATCCCCCCTTGCCCAGGAAACCTGCCCCTCATCCGGCTGGGTCCCTACCCAGTTAACCCTGTGTGGGTTCAGTTTGCTCAGTCTGTCCTTGAGCTTGGGGCACTGGGTCCATGTGTGGCCTTTTTGGCCACAGTAATAGCAGCTCATGTCCCATTGGTCCCCTCGAGCCAGTTGGTTGGTCCTGACGCCGTATGTTCTCCTTGGGAGGGTGTTCTTCACATTCCCCCTTTGGGGAATTGCAGGGTGACCCTCTCTTTGCATCACGGTGGACCTGTTTCTTTGGGATCCCTCCTGTCCCCGACCTGACCGGTGGTCCACGAACTCATCAGCCAGCTGTCCTGTGCGCTGCAGGTCCTCTGGCTTTTTGTCCCCCAACCACATCATCAGGTCCATTGGGCAGTGTTCATACAGTTGCTTCAGTACAATCAGTTTAACCATGTCCTCCTTAGTCTGGGCCCCATCCGCCCACTTGTGAACGTATCCCTGCATTCAGAGGATCAGTTCCGGATATGTGACCTCAGGGTTTTTACGCAGACTCCGGAACTTTTTCCGGTATGCCTCGGGAGTCTTCCCAAACTTATGTAGCAGGGCCTTTTTGAACAGTTCATAGTCTCCTGCCTCCACCCCTTCCATTCGGCTGTACAGCACCATGGCTTTGGGGTCCAGTAAGGGGGTCAGAAACTAGAGCCTGTCTGCAGGGTCAACCCTGTGCAACTCACAGGCCTTCTAAAAGGCCATCAGGAATTCATCTATGTCCTCCCCTTCCTTACGCCGGGCCAGGATGCGCTGATTAAAGCTCCATGCAGTCCTGGGTCCCCCACCACTCACTACAGCCGGGGGCTCGCTGCTCCTCAGCCTCGCCAGCTTCAGTTTGTGCTGACGCTGTTTCTCCTCCTCCAGTTCATGCTGACGCTGCTTTTCGTGTTCTTTCTGCTCCTCCTGCAGTTCCTGCTGCCTCAGCTCCAGCTCTTTTAATTTTAGCCCCCTCTTCCATTCCAGCCACCTCAGCTCCAGGGATGGGGATCTCCGCAGTGAGGATCCCCTGTTAGCTACAGGGGTCAGGGTGCCCTTGGTGTTTGCCGGGCTCCTTCCAGCCCCTCCCCTAGGCATAGGTAGGAGGGGCCTCGGGGTGCCCTCGGTAGCAGTCTGACCCCTCCCAGCTGGGACAGACCCCGGTGTTCGCTCTGCATCTGCCGGGCTGCTTCCCTCAATGACAGGGATCGGTTTATCCGAGCGGTCTCCCTCCTCCAGCTGAGAAATCAGCTGTTCTTTGGTGAGCCTCCCAATGCGCAGCCCCCTCTGCCTGCACAGCTCCACCAAGTCGCTCTTAAGGCGCTTAGCATACATCTTCCTGCTGGCCACTCGCAGGCCTGTGTGCCCGCAGCTCCCCACAGTTTTCAGGAGGAACCCCTAGTGTGCCAGCCCTTCTTCAGGTCACCACCTCTTTCCCAGGGTTGAGTCGCAGACTCCTCCACCCCGAGACTACTCACCACAGTCCCCAGGGGGACCCCATTACTGCAACAGTCCTTCTCGCTGGACACACACACCCAGGGGTTAAGCGTAGCTCCTACGCCCCTCTTTGACTGTTCAGCACACCTGGTCCCCGTCAATCCCCCTTCATTTTACTGCTCCCCAGTCACTTACTGCAGGAAGTGCCGTCCACGGGGTGCAGTAGATCCCACCGCTGCCACCAGTTGTCACGGAGTGTAGGGAAGACAGGGCCCTGCACTCTCAATTTTTGCGATTCACCATGACTCTTAGCCAGCCAGTAAAATGGAAGGTTTATTAGACGACAGGAACACAGTCCCAAACAGAGCTTGTAGGTACAACCAGGGGGTGGGGCGCTTAACCCTCAGCTTTGGGGTTCCGTCAGCTTCCCCAGCCAGCTTTAAAACTGAAACCCCTCCAGCAGTCTCCTCCAGCCACC
>NW_020692743.1:0-5600 GCF_002925995.2 Terrapene triunguis
GCTTTAAAACTGAAACCCCTCCAGCAGTCTCCTCCAGCCACCGCCCCCAGCTCCTCCCACAGCCTTTGTCCAGTTTCCCAGGCAAAAGGTGTCACCTGGCCTCAACCCCCCTCCTGGGCTCAGGTTACATGCTCAGGTATCATCGCCCTGGTATCCCATCACTAATGCAGACAGTCTCAATAAAACTCCCATGCAACATTCCCAGGTCAATCCACCTCACTCCCTACTCCATCACACCTCTCCCCCCTTTGAGACTGAACTGAGCGGGGTCACTCTGACCAGTGACCCAGGGAAGTTCAGGGTCCCCTCTCCAGGACAATGCATCAGCTATTATGTTGGCACTTCCCTTCACGTGGACGACGTCCATGTCATAATCCTGCAGGAGCAGGCTCCACCTCAGGAGCTTGGCATTGGCTCCCTTCATCTGGTGTAGCCAGGTCAGGGGAGAGTGGTCGGTGTACGTGGTGAAGTGTTGCCCAAATAGATATGGCTCTAGTTTTTTAAGGGCCCACACCATGGCCAGGCATTCCTTCTTGATGGCCGTGTAGTTTTGCTCCTGGGGTAGCAACTTCTTGCTCAGGTACACAATGGGGTGTCTTTCCCCCTTTTTATTATCCTGCATTAACACCGCCCCCAGTCCCGTGTTTGAGGCATCGGTGAACACCATAAAGGGCTTGTTAAAGTCTGGGTTTGCCAGAACTGGGCCACTGACCAGAGCCTCCTTCAGTGCACAGAGAGCCCTCTGGCACTCCTCGGTCACGACCACCTTGTCTGGCTTCCCATTCTTGAATAGGTCAGTGATGGGGGCGGCTAGGGAGCTAAAGTGGGGCACAAATCTTTGATAATACCTCGTCATCCCAATAAAGGCTTGGACCTGCTTTCTGGTTTGGGGAGCGGGCCAGTCTTTGATCACCTTCACTTTGGCTGGTTCCGGCTTTAGGCAGCCGCTCTCCACCTGGTGGCCCAGGTAAGATACTTCCGCCATCCCCACCTTGCACTTCTTAGCTTTTATGGTCAGCCCAGCCTCCTGGAGTCAGTCCAGCACTTGTTTAACCTGGGACACATGGTCCTCCCAGGTCTGGCTAAAGACACAGATGTCATTAATATACGCCGGCAAAACTTTTAATCCCTCGCAGTAGCTGATCCACCAGGTGCTGGAAGGTGGGCGGCACTTCCTTGAGGCCAAAACTCATAGAACTCATAGAGCCCCAGAGGGGGATAAAGGCTGATTTCAGCCTGGTATTTGCATTCAGGGGCACTTGCCAGTAGCCCTTTGTAAGATCCATAGTGGTAAGGTAACGAGCTCCTCCCAATTTGTTTAGGAGCTTGTCAGGCCTGGGCATGGGGTAGGCATTAGATACAGTGATGGCATTCCGATAGTCCACACAGAACTGGATCGACCCGTCCTTTTTGGGGACCAGCACCACCGGTGAGGCCCAAGGACTGGAAGATGGCTGGATCACCCCCAAGGCCACCATATTATTGACCTCTCTTTTCAGGTCCTGAGCAGTTTTTTTTTGTGACTTGAAAGGAGAAGCATTTTATAGGTGGGTGCAATTCTGTCCACACCTGGTGGACAGTTAGATTAATGAGTCTGGGCTGGTTGGAAAACAGCTGTCAGTACAGATGCAGCACCCCTTTGATCTTTGCTTCCTGGGCAGGGGTCAGCTGATCAGAGAAGGGAATTGCTTCCAGGGGGGAACCCGCTCCTGTTTTAGGGAACAGATTTACTAAAGGGTCCTCTCCCTGCCCTTCCCGATGTCCACACATGGCTAACACCACATTCCCCCTGTCGTAATATGGCTTCATCATAATCACATGGTACACCCGGTGGTGGTGCGCCCGTTTGACAGCTCCACCACATAGTTTACCTCATTTAGTTGCTTGACAACCTTAAAAGGACCTTCCCAGGTGGCCTGGAGTTTGTTCTTTCTTACAGGGATGAGAACCATCACCTGATCCCCTGTGGCGTAGGTGCGGGCCCATGCCGTGCAGTCATACCAGACCTTCTGCTTCCTCTGGGCTCTGGCCAGATTCTTCTTGGCCAGGCCCATGAGCTCAGCACGTCTTTTTTGGAAGGTCAGGACATACTTCACCACTGACTTTCCATCGGAAGTGGCCTTCCCCTCCTATTCGTCTCTCATCAGGTTCAGGGATCCCCTTACCCTTCTTCCATATAACAGTTCGAAAGACGAGAACCCGGTAGACTCCTGGGGTACTTCCCTGTATGCGAACAACAGGTAAGGTAAGTACTTGTCCCAGTCCTGCGGGTGCTGGTTTATAAAGGTTTTTAGCATCATCTTTAGCATTTCACTAAACCTCTCCACCAGCCTGTTGGACTGGGGGTGATACGCTGAGGCCCAGCTGTGCTGGACCCCACATTTTTTCCACAAGTACCGGAGCAGGGCCGACATGAAGTTGGATCTTTGGTCTGTCAAGACTTCTTTGGGGAACCCCACTTGGCTGAAAATAGTGAGCAGTGCATTTGCCACAGTGTCTGCTTCAATAGACGATAAGGGCACTACCTCAGGGTAGCGGGTGGTGAAATCTACTACCCCCAGAATGTGTTTCTTCCCCTACTGGGTCGTTTTTGCTGAGAGGTCCCACTATGTCCATAGCCACCTTCTGGAAAGGCTCCTCTATGATGGGCAAAGGTCTCAAAGCCGCTTTCCCCTTGTTCTGGGCCTTCCCCACCCTCTGACGGGTCACAGGATCGGCAATACTGTTGGACAGTGGTAAAGACCCCAGGCCAGTAAAAGTTCTGTAGCAACCTTTACCTAGTGCACCAGATTCCCTGGTGCCCTGCGAGAGGGATGTTATGGGCCAGGTACAGTAGCTTGTGGCAATACTTCTGGGGGACCACTGGCTGCCTCCGTATCCCCCACAACTCCACTTCCCCTGGGAGACCACTGGCTGCCTCCGTATCCCCCACAACTCCACTTAACCATTCTTGGTACAGGAACCCCTTTTCCCACAGGAACCTCTCCTGGCAACCTCTTCCCATAGTCTGTGCCACTCTGAGGCCAGCCAGGTTCCTTAGCTTCCGCAAGGAGGGAACTTTTTGTAACTCGGCCTGGAACTCAGCAGCTGGGGAAGGGATGGGGACCTGCTCCCTCTTGCCTGCTGGGTCTGAATCCGCAGCCTCCCTGAACCTTGTTCCTGGGTACTCCCTCCCCACCGCCTTTGGTAAGGTACCCTTCCCGGGGTTAAGGTGCAGTGCCCCTCGCCGGCTCTGGCTACGGGTCATGACCAGGGTGTTCTGGGGGTTGCTTGGCCAGTCCTCTAGGTCCCCCCGACCCCCCATCAGCATCTCAGTGGGCAAATGGTGGTGCACCCCCATGTCTTTGGGGCCCTTCTTGGCCCCCCATTTCATATGTACTCTCGCCACGGGCACCTTGAATGGGGTCCCGCCCACCCCCGTCAGGGTCAGGTAGGTGTTGGGCACCACCTGATCTGGGGCCACCACCTCGGGCCGGGCCAGCATCACCTCCGCGCCCATATCCCAGTATTCATTGACCTTTCTCCCATCCACCTCCAGGGGAACAAGTCATTCACTTCGCAGGGACAGCCCTGCGCCCACCCTGTAAACGGAGAACCTTGAGTCCGGAGCATCCAGCCCCCCAGAGGAACTGGCCTGGGAAACTCCTCCCTCCTGAGCCTTTGGAAAGCTGTCATCCCCCCTTGCCCGGGAAGCCTGCCCCTCATCCGGCTGGGTCCCTACCCAGTTAACCCTGTGTGGGTTCGGTTTGCGCAGTCTGTCCTTGAGCTTGGGGCACTGGGTCCATGTATGGCCTTTTTGGCCACAGTAATAGCAGCTCATGTCCCATTGGTCCCCTCGAGCCAGTTGATTGGTCCTGACACCGTATATTCTCCTTGGGAGGGTGTTCTTCACATTCCCCCTTTGGGGAATTCCAGGGTGACCCTCTCTTTGCATCACGGTGGACCTGTTTCTTTGGGATCCCTCCTGTCCCTGTCCTGACCGGTGGTCCACGAACTCATCAGCCAGCTGTCCTGTGCGCTGCAGGTCCTCTGGCTTTTTGTCCCCCAACCACATCATCAGGTCCATTGGGCAGTGTTCATACAGTTGCTTCAGTACAATCAGTTTAACCATGTCCTCCTTAGTCTGGGCCCCATCCGCCCACTTGTGAACATATCCCTGCATTCAGAGGATCAGTTCCGGATATGTGACCTCAGGGTTTTTACGCAGACTCCGGAACTTTTTCCGGTATGCCTCGGGAGTCTTCCCAAACTTATGTAGCAGGGCCTTTTTGAACAGTTCATAGTCTCCTGCCTCCACCCCTTCCATTCGGCTGTACAGCACCATGGCTTTGGGGTCCAGTAAGGGGGTCAGAAACTAGAGCCTGTCTGCAGGGTCAACCCTGTGCAACTCACAGGCCTTCTAAAAGGCCATCAGGAATTCATCTATGTCCTCCCCTTCCTTACGCCGGGCCAGGATGCGCTGATTAAAGCTCCATGCAGTCCTGGGTCCCCCACCACTCACTACAGCCGGGGGCTCGCTGCTCCTCAGCCTCGCCAGCTTCAGTTTGTGCTGACGCTGTTTCTCCTCCTCCAGTTCATGCTGACGCTGCTTTTCGTGTTCTTTCTGCTCCTCCTGCAGTTCCTGCTGCCTCAGCTCCAGCTCTTTTAATTTTAGCCCCCTCTTCCATTCCAGCCACCTCAGCTCCAGGGATGGGGATCTCCGCAGTGAGGATCCCCTGTTAGCTACAGGGGTCAGGGTGCCCTTGGTGTTTGCCGGGCTCCTTCCAGCCCCTCCCCTAGGCATAGGTAGGAGGGGCCTCGGGGTGCCCTCGGTAGCAGTCTGACCCCTCCCAGCTGGGACAGACCCCGGTGTTCGCTCTGCATCTGCCGGGCTGCTTCCCTCAATGACAGGGATCGGTTTATCCGAGCGGTCTCCCTCCTCCAGCTGAGAAATCAGCTGTTCTTTGGTGAGCCTCCCAATGCGCAGCCCCCTCTGCCTGCACAGCTCCACCAAGTCGCTCTTAAGGCGCTTAGCATACATCTTCCTGCTGGCCACTCGCAGGCCTGTGTGCCCGCAGCTCCCCACAGTTTTCAGGAGGAACCCCTAGTGTGCCAGCCCTTCTTCAGGTCACCACCTCTTTCCCAGGGTTGAGTCGCAGACTCCTCCACCCCGAGACTACTCACCACAGTCCCCAGGGGGACCCCATTACTGCAACAGTCCTTCTCGCTGGACACACACACCCAGGGGTTAAGCGTAGCTCCTACGCCCCTCTTTGACTGTTCAGCACACCTGGTCCCCGTCAATCCCCCTTCATTTTACTGCTCCCCAGTCACTTACTGCAGGAAGTGCCGTCCACGGGGTGCAGTAGATCCCACCGCTGCCACCAGTTGTCACGGAGTGTAGGGAAGACAGGGCCCTGCACTCTCAATTTTTGCGATTCACCATGACTCTTAGCCAGCCAGTAAAATGGAAGGTTTATTAGACGACAGGAACACAGTCCCAAACAGAGCTTGTAGGTACAACCAGGGGGTGGGGCGCTTAACCCTCAGCTTTGGGGTTCCGTCAGCTTCCCCAGCCAGCTTTAAAACTGAAACCCCTCCAGCAGTCTCCTCCAGCCACC